>NW_023658085.1:5000-25271 GCF_015228065.2 Penaeus monodon
TTTAGGTCTTTTTCACTTCTTATTCCACTGCCTCTTTAAAATACATTCTGAGAAATATCCAAGTAGTGCCTTTTCCAGAATTTGGTTAGCTGATCACAGGAAACCATGGGTGTAGGTATTACGCAAGTAAATGAGTTTGTCTGGCCAAGGAGGAATGCTCAATATATTTTTTTGAGGAATATAAAGGAAATATAATGATTAGAAAGCAGTTTCTCATGGTGCCAGTGTTTAAGAAATTGGCTACAACTGCAAAGGTTAATTGACAAAAAATGTGCTAAAACAGTCTTATAGGTTGCAAATCATGTATTTTGATTAGTTTGACTGACTATGATGTGTATATTTACTTGATATTGTTTTCATGTTCAAATAGTTTTATCTTTTTACTATTGTTATTATTATTTTCTTTTTTTTTTCTTTTCTTTTTTTCAACATTTAGACACGGCATTATACAGATGAGAATTGCATGCATGTAATAGTTAAGGCATGGCTATGTACCTATGATCAGTGTATGTGATAATCGATAATACAAGTATTTAAACCAGACTGAGATTCATTTCCATCCCCAGAGGAAAGTGTAAGCAGTATTAACCCCCCACCCCACCCCACCCACCCACCCACCCACACAACAAACAAACACACAAAATCCGTGTCCAATTTTTGTGGAGTGGTCTTAGGTGACGAGGACTGACACCCAATGCTGGGGATCTCTCCTGGTTTGCCAACTCTGAACACTGCTACTACTACTACTACCTCCTACATAATCCAGGCTTACCATGGCCAGTAATGAAAACATATCCCCACTATTAGGGGCAATGAGGCTTGCCCCTTTATCAAATAGCCCCAACGATGTAAACCCACCCGATTCCTTGACCCCAGGCTCTCCTTTGACCACGGCTCTGAACACTGCAATAACTACCCCCTCATCAATGCCTACTAGTACAGTAGCCAACAATCAACCCTTAAGGAACATTTCCACTCTCCCAGCATGCTCAACTTCAACACCTCTACCCCCACAACCTCCAACATCAACCACCCCATTCTCCCTTATTAATACCTTACAGACTTATTGCCCACCTCTCCATAACACTACCTCCCTCAACACTACTCCATCTTCGTCACGCCCCCGTCCTTCTACTACCCCTATCTCTACAACAATCTTGAATACTCTCTTTAGCGCAGTCAAATGGGACCGATTTTTCGTGATCCCTCCCATAGCTCCCTACTCAGACAACACCCTTCTCTTCCAACAATGTCTCCAAAAACAAGTAGGTAAAGTCTCTTCCGTAGCCGACCGACGCTCCCGTCTTGTCACAGTAACATCCGAAAACCAAGCTATAGCATTAACAAAACTAATTGACCTATATGGTAACCCCATCCTTGCAGAACCCATCCAGCCCTCAATACTGCACCGGAAACAGTTTCAATCTCCCAGCAAATTGCCCAGTCTATGACAAAGATTGGTCAGACTGTGGAGAAGACCTACTTGCCTGTCTCACAGACTATGATGCAACATCAGTACAATGCTACTCCATTCTCCCCAGAGGTCATCAAAAGAAACCCACTAACATAGCCAAAATTACCTTCCATAAACATGACCTTCCCTTTAACGTCAACATAGGAGAATCCCTCCCTGTTCGTCCATACCAACCTCCTCCACGTCAGTGCCAAAAATTGTTGGCGTCTAGGACACCAGCCAAACATTGCCGTTCCCACAGCCAGATGCCCACTATGTGCCCAACCTGGTCATACCGATCTAATGCTCTGCATAATCACGCACATGTGCCAACTGTGGCGGCCCCATAATGTATTTATAGGGCGCTGTCCCATCTACAAGTTTGAGTCTGAGGTAGCAACTCTCAGATTCAAACTTGGACTCACACTACGTGAAGCCAGACAGGAAGCACGTCGACGTGGTTTCTCTCTTACTCTTTACTCCAGTAATACTGCTCATTCTACCAATTCTCCTAAACCCACCCCCTACATCTAACTCCCCTCTCCTACCCTACCTTCCCCAGTCAAACTCTTTTGCCATCTTAAACCCAGACACTCCAATCTCTACTACAGATACTCCAATCACCACTACAACCCCAACACCTTCCCCTCTCCCTCCTCGCACTACCCGTAACAGACAACACGTTCCACCCCCTCTTCCCCTACCACACAATCACCTCCACCTTCCTTTGCCCCTACGCTTGAGACACCAGTCCTCTCTTCCCCCCCTCACAAGAAATCCTTTATCCCCCAAAACTCCCCAACCAACTCCTCATAAGAAACTATTGAAAATATTCAAGATTACTTAATGAAAACTGACACTCAACCTCCAAATCTTACAACTCCTGCTCCTTTCACACTCCAAGTAACTGCTGATATCCATCCTCCTCCTAACGATATCCCCCCTACACCCTATCCTCCTAACCCCTCCCAACACAGCCCATCCACCCCGACCCCAACCCCGCCCACATTAACCCTCCCACCATCCCCTCTATCCCTTCCACTCCTTCCTGGATACACACGTGAATCCCTTATGTCACAAGTATCCCCTTCCTCAGACCCTCCATCTCCTAATACCCCTCCTAGTAGAACACCAACTCCACACCTCTCCCATCTCAGACCTCTCAGCCTTATCCCACCCTCTAGCTGCTTCCCCTCAAAATCTCCAACACGTACTACAATCTATATCACTAAAGTATAACTATCCTTCATTGGAATATTCGCGGTTCCGCTCCCACAGACCTGACCTTCGTCAATCCTTTCCTCTTATAAACCCATCTATTGTATGCCTTCAAGAGACCTTTCTTACACATCCTCCAATCCAATCCCCAATTATCATTTTGTCTCTTCCCCACATTCCCTTTATGTCTCGTCCATACTTATCAATCAGAAAACACCTTATGTCACACCTCCCTTTCAAATCAATGTCCCTTGCACAGTTATTCGTATCTTCTTTCATCGTTGGATCACAGTGATTTCAGTCTACTTCTTCCCTTCCCACCCCATTGACTTAGTTGCTTTGAAATTATGTTTCATCAATTACATCCTCTACATCTATCTCAAATGTTTGGCGCCGAATCCATAAACTATCAGGCAAACATCCCCCCATCCTGCCCCCGTCCTCCATATTCGAGATACCCTTATTTCTGATCCTCCAAGTCGCTAATGAACTGGGTGATTTTCAGCCAGGTCAGTAGTGGTTCTCACCTTTCTGTGCCCACGTTTTGAAACAACCCGTACCTCTGCTTTCCCCCACCTATCCTCCCTTCACCGACCTCCCAACCTATCAGACATCCTTACAGAATCCCACACTTTCTGCTTCAACAATCTATTCTCTTCCTCAAACGCATACATCCTTCATCTAATCTAACTCCTTACCATACCCGACCCTAACCCTGTCACTCACCAATTCCTTTACCCAGCTTAGACAACTAATCATTAACTCAACCACCCTTCCCTAACATTAACTATAGTGCTACATGACCTTAGATGTCTAGCACATTTATCTTGTTTTTAAACATTAACCATTAACCTTCTTATAGCAACCATGTGGGACTTTTTTTGTGATCCCCCCCCGCCAGCTCCTTACTCTGACAACACTCTCCTCTTACAGCAATGTCTTCAAATAACAAGTAGACCGTTTCCATCATCAGTTACATCCAAAACCCAGCCTAAAGCATTATCAAACCTGACAGACTTCTTTGGCAAACCCATTCCTGAAGAACCTCATCCCACCCTCAATACTTGTACTGGAACTGTCTCCATATTCTCAACAAATTGCCCTTATAACAAAAAATTGGTCAGACTGCAGAGATTTACTTGCTTGCCACATTGTATCAGAACAATGCTACGCCATTCCCCCTAGAGGCCACCAATATTGCCAAGATGATTTTCTGTATAGCATGACCTCCCCTTTAATGTGTACATTTGGGTAGAAACCCTCCCAGTCAGTGTCAGAATTGTTGGCAATGGTAACCATCTCCTGAAAGTAGCTATATCCATCTATATCAGACTCCAGCCCTCGGTAGTAGAGGTCACTCCAGTCGATGAGCGTGTAATGTATTGAGACTGAAGCTTACATTTGGATTCATGTCTCTTATTCCTGTATACAATATTACTGATGTTTATAAACGATGTGAAGGATGTTTTATGCCAAACTTGCATCTGTGACAGACAGCTGTCCACAGGGAGATGTTCGCAATTTTCTGGGTGATTTCAATGCGGTATCTGGCAGTGATCGAGCTGCCTATGAGATGTTTGTCGGTTCTCATGGTTCGGGAGCTGATGCTGACAGTGAGGATAGCCTTTTCTGAGGATTTCTGGCTCTTGGTAACAGCGCTCTGACCCGCATCATTGGACTTGGTACAGCGATGTGGGTAATGTAGTCATGGAGATCGACCACATCCTCGTTAGCACACATCCTCATTGACGGACCTTGTTCTTCTGTGGAACACCTTCAAACATGAAACACTCATTGCAGATCAATAATTGATTGAATGCCCAAGAGCAAGACAGAATGTCATCTCGCAAGGGACAATGGAAGCCATTGATGTTTGTTGCGCAGCTCGACAGGCAGGGAATCACAACTTGCATCATTCAGGCCTGGTGCAGGACTAGACACTGCTGAGAAGGGACAAGGAACAGTTTATCAGGAATCTTGCAGAGAAAGTCGAAAGCCATTTCCAAGTAAATGACTTTCATCCTGCCTACAAGACCTGAGAAAACTGAACTCCAAGCCATCCTCACAGACAACTGCAGTCCGCACAGCGTAGGGCTGAGTATTTTGAGCAGTTGTACCAGGTTGAACCACCAACAATTAACTTGGATGTGGGTAGTGTCAAGGTTCCAATGCCAGATCCCCAAGCTGAAGAGTGGTATCTGCAGCATCCCAGCCGAACTGTTAAAGGCTGGTGGAGAACCTATGGCAAGGGGCTTGCATGCTGTCCTGTCTGCCATCTGGCAGACTGGTACCATTCCCCCCGACTTGCTGAGGGGTGTGGTCATCCCTCTCTGGAAGGGGAAAGGGGTTCGGTGGGACTGCAGCAATCACCGAGACATTACACTGCTCAGTATACCAGGCAAGGGTCTCATTCACATCTTTCTGAGGCATCAGAAGCCGGAACAATCTGGATTCACTCCTGGCAAGTCCACAGTAGACTGTATCCTGGCGCTTTGAATCATTTTAGTGAGTGGGCAGCTTGCAGCTTACATTGATCCCACGTAGGTGTTTGATATGGTGCATTGTGAATCACTTGGGAGATCCTGAAACTAAGAGGAATTCCAACAAGGATTATTGGATTAATAGCAAGCCTGTATACTGATACTGAAAGTGCTGTGAAGTGTGGTGGGGGCCCTGTTAGTTCAAGAGTCAGGCAAGACTGTGTTCTCGTACCAACACTTTTCAACACTTACATGAACTAGACTGGGTAGTGCTACTGTCCATTCATTGTGGAGCAACTCTGGGCAATATCAAGGTTACCGACTTTGACTTTGCTGACAATGTTGCTATTCTGAGTCACTGAAAACCCTAGTGGTGGCTCTTGATGCATTTTGGACCAAGACCAAGATCCAGGACTTTGAGGACCTACTAGGATATTGTACTCGGTCGTAATGCTTGTGGTGAGGTCACAGAGAGCTTTATATACCTTTTGTGTTGCAGTTCATGATTCCGGGTTGTCGGACCAGGAAGTCAGTAGAAGGATTGGTCTGGCAGCAGGATTCATGAACTCTCAACAAGATTATTTGGAGATGCTAGTACCTGTGCAGAAGGACCAAGCTACATGTCTTCAAGGCCCTAATACTGCCAGCTTTACTATACGGTAGTTAAACTTGGAAGCTATCTTGTGCCTTGGATTTTCGTCTTGATGGCTTATGCAACATGTCCTTCGGCCGGATCATGGGCTACAGCGGGACCATGTGTTATCGCCAATTCAGCTATATGGTCACCTAGTTCGTTTCCCATAGCGTGATCCTGCCCACCAGGTTATCTCTATTCAAGACAACCCTGGGTGGAGGAGGCCTGTGGGACGAGCTAGTAAGTCGTGGCTCGGACAGACTTATTAAACCTGTCGTGAAGAGCTAGAGATGGGCTGAGATCCTGCCTGGCGGCTCACCATGAGGGACCCTCGAAGGTGGAAACGAAGGGTGGTTGGGGCTATGCGCTCCTGTCGGCCCTAGCTCCCCAATGATGATAACGGAAGAATTTGAATGCTCTTATAACTTTGATATAGTGGATTTCTGCAAAACCAAATTATCGTGCGATATTGTACAGCTTTTTCATCTAGCTCACTGTAATTTGTGCACTAATGATGTATCCCTAGATAAGGGAAGGGTGGCTTTGTATATTCACAGCCAGCACCAGTCTAGACTGCAGTGATCTCTCCATCTATCTAACCGCGTGGTGTAGGCCTACAGAGACCGCACATTAACAAGGATTTCTTCAATTACGATTTGTAGTTGGAAATAACATTGGTTACATAACGGTTGACCTAAATATAGAGTTATTACGAATAGATCAAACTAAAGTCTGTTCTGGTTATTTTCTACACTGCAGTATAACGAGACCCACACGGTGCTTCAGCCACCTTCTTCTTTTAACGGTAGGTTCGTGTCTGAGCCGCCGTGGTCACAGCATGATACTTAATTGTAGTTTTCATGTTGTGATGCTCTTGGAGTGAGTACGTGGTAGGGTCCCCAGTTCCTTTCCACGGAGAGTGCCGGTGGTACCTTTTAGGTAATCATTCTCTCTATTTATCCGGCCTTGGGACCAGCACTTGACTTGGGCTGGCTGGACCATATTTGGTCGAATAACTTACGTGATATTAGAAACTGGTATTGTTGATTCATATATCGAAGACCATTTCCTACATTTTTCGTTTTTCATGATTTTCTGCAAATACTTCATTTAAAGAAACATTAAAGACATTTCGCATTTACGATGACAGCAATATGAACAGCTTTATTTGGGAATTAATTTGGATATGGATGCGATCTACAACAGCCAAAACGTTACAGAATGCTTCGTTGTGATACAAGACCGCTTAACTTTGCTGCACAATAAACATTTCAGTGTCAAAACTAAGATTAAAGAGTACCATTTGCCAAATTTATTACAAACGAACTAACAGACTTGATAAAAGAAAGAAACAAACTGCAATGTAAATATTAGAGGAAACCGATCACGTAAGAGCAAGCATACAAATCCATACGTAGTCGAGTATCACACTCAATTCACAAAGTCTAAAATCAAAATTATTTGATGCAGATGGCGACAGCAGGAAAACCAGGTCTATTATAAACAGTGTGTTAGGTAAAAATCAAATAAGTAATTGTAATACTGCAGCTAATAATACTCCCTCTCCTGAAATTTATAATTCACACATTCTAAACACTGGCATTCTCTTTATCACAGCAGATACCGCTACCTCTTCTCTCAGACCGGTCTCTAAATCAGAACAAATTGGAAAAAATCAGTCACGCAACAATGGTCCTGGATATGATGGTCTGCCGATGATTTTGATTAAGAGATCAGCTGCAAGTCCTTGTCCTTTTCTTGAATACATATTTAATGTATCTTTTTGACTGGTGCATTCCCTCAGCCAATGAAAATATTTACCCTTCTTTTTAAAGTGGTAATAATAAAGAACCGTCGAAGTTTGTTCTGTATCAGTATTGATTAACCTTAGTGAGCTTTTATGAATAGTATTTTATAATAGATTGTATGATATTTTAACTGAAAAGCATGTTCTAAGCCCATCTCAGTATGGATTTAGACCTACTGAAACGATGTTACCTTTCAAGAATTATGTATCAAATGCTTTCGACAACGGCGAATATCGCAAGGGTGTTTCTTGAGTCGTCGAAAGCTTTTGATATAGTGGGTCATGCTATTCTACTAACCAAACTGCACCATTATGGCGTGAGAGTTAATGCCCATAAGTGGACCATTGACTGTTTAACACACACAAGCCAACATGCTTGTTCTAATGACTAGCAAACTTGGATATCGGCTCCTCAGACTCATTTAAAGCTTCTGGACCGTTCTATGAACGTAATCGTTTCCCATACTTAACCTTAATTAGCGACCTGTACATTGTCTTAATCCTTTCTCTTCCCCTCTTTTCATATTCATGTTTGCTCATCAGGGGGACTGCTTGAGTCTATATCGGTCTCTGGTTTCCCCTGCTGCCCTTTCGTGGATTCTCATGATAATAGTAATAATAATAATCAAGTGCGGTGTGCCTCAGGGATCAATCCTTAGCCCCTGCTCTTCCTTTTATAAATCAGTGATTTGCCTAATACGGATGCTGCTGAACGTTATCTGGTTGCATATGATTATACTTTTTTTTTAGCAGCAACAAAAATATAATTAATCTGATGAATACACTTTCATGTTGAATTAGATTCGGGTTTCTATCCAGTTACTCATTATATGATAATAAGCAACCAGAGTCAAATTAATTTCACCAGAACAAAGATTGCTAAGCAATGTGGAATAATGCACTCCCTCGATCAAGATCTTTTATGCTAATTTATTATGCACTGATCTATCTCTCCATTTCCTTTTGCTCAGCAGTTTGGGGAGGAGCCAGTAACGAATCTCTGAAACCCCTCGTGACCATACAGAAACGAGTGGTAAGAGTTATTGGTGGATTACGAGCCCGCGTTCATATGGCCAATGTTGTGAGATCCTTTAATGTTTTTAGAATCAGAGACATTAACGTATTAAATCAGCAAGCTCCCAAGTACTTTAATAATTTCATTTTAAACATAACAACCCGTATTCGCCGTGCCCACTCTACCTTTTCCCCCCTCGCGAAAACCCTCCTCCCAGCCCCAAAGCCATGTCGAACCGGAGCTGCCGTTAAACGACATTCAATTCATGTAAAAAGCAAACAAACTTTCCAGTTTTTAAAACAGCGCTGAAAAAAACGTTTTTACACGACTCGAGTGTGATTTCATCGATATAAGTTTGTATATTAACATATTAATAATCCTGTAATAATTTTTTTTTTTTTATGTTTTTTATTTTAAAATATTATAATATATATATAATATAAAATAATAATATATAAAATATTAAAAAAAATATATAATATATAAATATATATTATTATATATATATTATTAATATATAAATATAAGTTTTTTAATAAGTTTATATAATTTATTATATATTTAAAAATATTATATATATATAATATATATAATTTAAATATAAATTATTAAAAAATTTCTATATATATTTATATTTGAATTTTTAAAATATATATATATATATAATATATTATATAAACTATATATATATATATATATATATAAAATTTTTTTTAAAAATATAAATTTAATATAACTTTTAAATTATTTTATAATAAATTAAATTTAAGAATAAAAAAAAATTAAAATTTTATTATTTAAAAAATAAAAATTATATAATAATAACCAAATTTTACAAAGTTTTTTTTACCCATTAATGACATTTTTTTTGTACAAAAATTTTTTTAGGCAGATTGGGATAATGTTTTTAAAATTTTCGAGGGTAAACGTAGAGTGGTAAACCAAAACGGTTTTTTTTGATTAAATGAATTTTGTTCTTTTTCATGATTTAATCGTTATTTTTACGAAAAAATTGGTACAAAATGGCCTTGCGGGGGACCACCATAAAACCGTTTGATGGTCACAGGGGGAGAGATTGTTATGGTAAAAATTAGAAAAAAATGGGTAGTGGGATAATTAAAATTTGCATAAAACTTATCGAAATTATTCCCACATTGCTTTGAACGCGGGAAAAAATTTTTCTTTCTTTTTCTTAAAGGTACGGTAGAACCCCAATTTCAAAAATGAGGAAAGAAATAGGGGTTTCTCTAAAAAAAAAGAAAACTATCAAGATAACGTTCCGGGCAGCAAAACCCGTATTAGGCAAATCACTGAAAATTTTTAAAAAAGGGAAAAGCAGGGGCTAAGGGTTGACCCCTGAGGCACACCGCACTTGTTTATTATTTTACTATTATCATGAGAATCCACGAAAGGGCAGCAGGAGAATACCAAAGACCGATATAGACTCAAGCAGTCCCCCGATGAGCAAACATGGGAAAATGAAAAGAGGGGAAGAGAAAGGATTAAGACAATGTACAGGTCGCTAATTAAGGTTTAAATATGGGAAACGATTACGTTCATAGAAACGGTCCAGAAGCTTTAAATGAGTCTGAGGAGCCGATATCCAAGTTTGCTAGTCATTAGAACAAGCATGTTGGCTTGTGTGTGTTAAACAGTCAATGGTCCACTTATGGGCATTAACTCTCACGCCATAATGGTGCAGTTTGGTTAGTAGAATAGCATGACCCACTATATCAAAAGCTTTCGACGACTCAAGAAACACCCTTGCGATATTCGCCGTTGTCCCAAAGCATTGATACATAATTCTGAAAGGTAACATCGTTTCAGTAGGTCTAAATCCATACTGAGATGGGCTTAGAACATGCTTTTCAGTTAAAATATCATACAATCTATTATAAAATACTATTCATAAAAGCTCACTAAGGTTAATCAATACTGATACAGAACAAACTTCGAGGGTTCTTTATTATTACCATTTTAAAAGAAGGGTAAATATTTTCATTGGCGAGGGAATGCACCAGTCAAAAAAGATACATTAAATATGTATTCAAGAAAAGGACAAGGACTTGCAGCTGATCTCTTAATCAAAATCATGGGCAGACCATCATATCCAGGACCATTGTTGCGTGACTGATTTTTTCCAATTTGTTCTGATTTAGAGACCGCCCTGAGAGAAGGGTAGCGGTATCGCTGTGATAAAGAAATGCCAGTGTTTAGAATGTGTGAATTAAAAAATTTCAGGAGAGGGAGTATTATTAGCTGCAGTATTACAATTACTTATTTGATTTTTAACCTAACACACTGTTTATAATAGACCTGGTTTTCCTGCTGTCGCCATCTGCATCAAATAATTTGTTTTTAGACTTTGTGAATTTGAGTGTGATACTCGACTACGTATGGATTTGTATGCTTGTCTTACGTGATCGGTTTCCTCTAATATTTAATTGCAGTTTTTTCTTTCTTTTTTCAAGTCTGTTAGTTCGTTTTTAATAAATTTGCAAATGGTACTCTTTAATCTTAGTTTGACACTGAAATGTTTATTTGTGCAGCAAAGTTAAGCGGTCTTGTACACCACGAAGCATTCTGTAACGTTTGGCTGTTGTAGATGCATCCATATCCAAATTAATTTCCCCAAATAAAGCTGTCATATTGCGTCATCGTAAATGCGAAAGTCTTTAATGTTTCTTTAAATGAAGATTTGCAGAAAATCATGAAAAAACGAAAAATGTAGGGAAATGGTTTTTCGATATATGAATCAACAATACCAGTTCTAATATCACGTAAGTTATTCGACCAAAAATGGTTTCCCGCCAGCCCAAGTCAAGTGTGGTCCCAAGGCCGGATAAATAGAGAGAATGAGTACCTAAAAGGTACCACCGGCACTCTCCGTGGAAAGGAACTGGGGACCTACACGTACTCACCCCAAAGAGCATCACAACATGAAAACTACAATTAAAGTATAATGCTGTGACCACGGCGGCTCAGACACGAACCTACCGTTAAAAGAAGAAGGGGGCTGAAGCACCGTGTGGGTCTCGTTATACTGCAGTGTAGAAAAATAACCAGAACAGACTTTAGTTTGATCTTCGTAATAACTCTATATTAGGTCAACCGTATGTAACCAATGTTATTTCCAACTACAAATCGTAATTGAAGAAATCCTTGTTAATGTGGGGTCTCTGTGGGCCCTTTACACCACGCGGTTAGATAGATGGAGAGATCACTGCAGTCTAGACTGGTGCTGGCTGTGAATTTTACAAAGCCACCCTTCCCTTATCTAGGGATACATCATTAGGCACAAATTACAGTGAGCTAGATGAAAAAGCTGTACAATATCGCACGAAAATTTTTGGTTTTGCAGAAATTCCACTATATCAAAGTTATAAGAGCTTTCCAAATTCTTCCGTTATCATCATTGGGGAGCTAGGGCCGACAGGAGCGCATAGCCCCAACCACCCTTCGTTTCCACCTTCGAGGGTCCCTCATGGTGAGCCGCCAGGCAGGATCTCAGCCCATCTCTAGCTCTTCACGACAGGTTTAATAAGTCTGTCCCAGCCACGGGCTTACTAGCTCGTCCCACAGGCCTCCTCCACCCAGGGTTGTCTTGAATAAGAGATAACCTGGTGGGCAGGTCACGCTATGGGAAAGAATTTGGTGACCATATAGCTTTAATTGGCGATAACACATGGTCCCCCTGTAGCCATGATCCGGCCGAAGGACATGTTGCATAAGCCATCAAGACGAAAATCCAAGGCACAAGATAGCTTCCAAGTTTAACTACCGTATAGTAAAGCTGGGCAGTATTAGGGCCTTGAAGACATGTAGCTTGGGTCTTCGCACAGGTACTAGCATCTCCAAATAATCTTGTTGAGAGTTCAGAATCCTGCTGCCGACCAATCCTTCTACTAAACTTCCTGGTCCAAACACCCGGAATCATGAACTCCCAACACAAAGGTATATAAAGCTCTCTGTGACCTCACCACAAGCACTTTACGACCGAGTACAATATCCTAGTGGTCCTCAAAGTCCTGGATCTTGTTCTTGGTCCAAAATGCATCAAGAGCCACCACTAGGGTTTTCAGTGACTCAAAATAGCAACATTGTCAGCAAAGTCAAAGCCGTAACCTTGATATGCCCAGAGTTGCTCCACAATGAATGGACAGTAGCACTACCCAGTCTAGTTCAAGTAAGTGTTGAAAAGTGTTGTTACGAGAACACGTCTTGCCTGACTCTTGAACAACAGGGCCCCACCCCCACTTCACAGCACTTTCAGTATCAGCATACAGGTTTGCTAATTAATCCAATAATCCTTGTTGGAATTCCTCTTAGTTTCAGGATCTCCCAGTGATTCACAATGCACCATATCAAACACCTACGTGGGATCAATGTAAGCTGCAAGCTGCCCACTCACTAAAATGATTCAAAGCGCCAGGATACAGTCTACTGTGGACTTGCCAGGAGTGAATCCAGATTGTTCCGGCTTCTGATGCCTCAGAAAGAATGGAATGAGCCCCTTCCCTGGTATATGAGCAGTGTAATGTTTTTCGGTGATGCTGCAGTCCCACCGATCTCCTTTCCCCTTCCAGAGAGGGATGACCACACCCCTCAGCAAGTCGGGAGGAATGGTACCAGTCTGCCAGATGGCAGACAGGACAGCATGCAAGCCCCTTGCCATAGGTTCTCCACCAGCCTTTAACAGTTCGGCTGGGATGCTGCAGATACCACTCTTCAGCTTGGGGATCTGGCATTGGAACCTTGACACTACCCACATCCAAGTTAATTGTTGGTGGTTTCAACCTGGTACAACCTCTCAAAATCTCAGCCCTACGCTGTGCGGACTGCAGTTTTCGTGAGGATGGCTTGGAGTTCAGTTTTTTCAGGTCTTGTAGGCAGGATGAAAGTCATTTACTTGGAAATGCTTTCGACTTTCTCTGCAAGATTCCTGAAAACTGTTCCTTGTCCCTTTCAGCAGTGTCTAGTCCTGCACCAGGCCTGAATTTATGCAAGTTTGTGATCCCTGCCTGCGAGCTGCGCAACAAACATCAATGGCTTCCATTGTCCCTTGCGAGATGACATCTGTCTTGCTTTGGGCATTTAATCAATTATTGATCTGCAATGAGTGTTTCATGTTTGAAGGTGTTCCACAAAAGAACAAGGTCCGCAATGAGGATGTGTGCTAACGAGGATGTGGTCGATCTCCATGACTACATTACCCACATCGCTGTACCAAGTCCAATGATGCAGGTCAGAGCGGTGATACCAAGAGCCAGAAAACCTCAGAAAAGGCTATCCTCACTGTCAGCATCAGCCCCCGAACCATGAAAACCCGACACAACATCTCATAGGCAGCTCGATCACTTCCAGTATACCGCATTGAAATCACCCAGAAAATTGCGAACATCTCCCTGGGGAAACAGCTGTCTGTCACAGATGCAAGTTTGGCATAAAACATCCTTCACATCGTTTATAAACACATAATATTGTATACGGGAATAAGAGACATGAATCCAAATGTAAGCTTCAGTCTCAATACATTACACGCTCATCGACTGGAGTGACCTCTACTACCGAGGGCTGGAGTCTGATATACATGGTTTATAGCTACTTTCAGGAGAGGGTTTACCTTTGGGCCAACAATTCTGACACTGAGGGTTTCTACCCAAATGTACACATTAAAGGGGAGGTCATGCTATACAGAAAATCATCTTGGCAATATTGATGCCTCTAGGGGAATGGTGTAGCATTGTTCTGATACCAATGTGGGCAAGCAAGTAAATCTCTGCAGTCTGACCAATTTTTTGTTATAAGGGCAATTTTTGAGAATATGGAGACAGTCCAGTACAAGTATTGAGGGTGGATGAGGTTCTTCAGGAAGGGGTTTGCCAAAGAAGTTGTCAGGTTTGATAATGCTTTAGGCTGGGTTTTGGATGTAACTGATATGGAAAACCCGGTCTACTTGTTATTGTAAGACATTGCGTAAGAGGAGAGTGTTGTCAGAGTTAAGGAGCTCGCGGGGGGGGGGGGGATCACAAAAAAGTCCCATGGTTGCTATAAGTAATGGTTAATGGTAATTTTTAAAACCAAGATAAAGTGCTAGACATCTAAAGTCATGTAGCACTATAGTTAATGTTAGGGAAGGGTGGTTGATTTATGATTAGTTTTCTAAGCTGGGTAAAGGAATTGGTAAAGTGACAGGGTTAGGGTCGGGTTGGTAAGGAGTTAGATTAGATAAGGATGATGCGTTTGAGGAAGAGAATAGATTGTTGAAGCCAGAAAGTGTGGGATTCTGTAAGGATGTCTGATAGGTTGGGAGGTGGGTGAAGGGAGGATAGGTGGGGGAAAAGCAGAGGTACGGTTTTTTCAAACGTGGGCACAGAAAGGTGAGAACCACTACTGACCTGGCTGAAAATCACCCATTTTCATTAGCGACTTGGAGGATCAGAAATAAGGGTACTCGAATATGGAGGACGGGGGCAGGATGGGGGGGATTTTTGCCTGAAAAGTTTATGGTTTCGGCGCCAAACATTTGAGATAGATGTAGAGGATGTAATTGATGAAACATAATTTAAAAAGCAACAAAGTCAATGGGGGGGGAAAGGGGAAGTAAAAGTAGACTGAAATCACTGTGATCCAACAATGAAGGAAGATACGAATAACTGTGCAAGGGACTTTGATTTGAAAGGGAGGTGTGACATAAGGTGTTTCTGATGATAAGTATGGACGAGACATAAAGGGAATGTGGGGAAGAGACAAAATGATAATTGGGATTGGATTGGAGGTTGTTAAGAAAGGTCTCTTGAAGGCATACAATAGATGGTTTATAAGAGGAAAGGATTGACGAAGGTCGGGTTCTGTGGGAGCGGAAACCGCGAATTTTCCCAATAAAGGATAGTTATATTTTTAGTGATATAGATTGTAGTACGTGTGGGAGATTTTGAGGGGGAAGCAGCTAGAGGGTGGGATAAAGACTGAGAGGTCTGAGATGGGAGAGGTGTGGGAGTTGGTTCTACTAGGAGGGGTTTTAGGAGATGGAGGGTCTGGGGAAAGGGGATACTTGTGACATAAGGATTCACGTGTGTATCCAGGAAGGAGTGGAAGGGATAGAGGGGATGGTGGGAGGTTAATGTGGGGGGGGTTTGGGGTGGGGGGTGGATGGGCTGTGTTGGGAGGGGTTTAGGAGGATAGGGTGTAGGGGGGATACGTTAGGAGGAGGATGGATATCAGCAGTTACTTGGAGTGTGAAAGGAGCAGGAGTTGTAAGATTTGGAGGTTGAGTGGTCCGTTTTCATTAAATAATCTTGAATATTTTCAATAGTTTCTTCTGAGGAGTTGGTTGGGGGGTTTGGGGGATAAAGGATTTCTTGTGAGGGGGGAAGAGAGGACTGGTGTCTCAAGCGTAGGGGCAAAGGAAGGTGGAGGTGATTGTGTGGTAGGGGGAAAAGGGGTGGAACGTGTTGTCTGTTACGGGTAGTGCGAGGAGGGAGAGGGGAGGTGTTGGGGTTGTAGTGTGATTGGGTATCTGTAGTAGAGATTGGAGTGTCTGGGTTTTAAGGATGGCAAAAGAGTTTTACTGGGGAAGGTAGGAGGTAGGAGAGGGGGAGTTAGATGTAGGGGGTGGGTTTAGGAGATTTGGGAGAATGAGCAGTATTACTGGGGTAAAGGTAAGAGAGAAACCACGTCGACGTGCTTCCTGTCTGGCTTCACGTAGTGTGAGTCCAAGTTTGAATCTGAGAGTTGCTACCTCAGACTCAAAAATTGTAGATGGGACAGCCCCTATAAAAAACTTATGGGGCCGCCACAGTTTGGGACATGTGCGTGATTATGCAGAGCAGTTTTGATCGGGTATGACCAGGTTGGGCACATAGTGGCATCTGGCTGTGGAACGGCAATGTTTGGCTGGGTGTCCTAGACGCCAACAATTTTGGGACTGACGTGGAGGAAAGGTTGGTATGGAGGGAAAAGGGAGGGATTCTCCTATGTTGACGTTAAAGGGAAGGTCATGTTTACGGAAGGTAATTTTGGCTATGTTAGTGGGTTTCTTTCGATGACCTCTGGGGGGAATGGAGTAGCATTGTACTGATGTTGCATCATAGTCTGTGAGACAGGCAAGTAGGTCTTCTCCCACAGTCTGACCAATCTTTCATAGACTGGGGCAATTTGCTGGGGAGATTGAAACTGTTCCGGTGCAAGTATTGAGGGCTGGATGGGGTTCTGCAAGGATGGGGTTACCAATATAGGTCAATTGTTTTGTAATGCTATAGCTTGGTTTCGGATGTTACTGTGACAAGACGGGAGCGGCGGGTCGGCTACGGAAAGAGACTTTACCACTTGTTTTTGGAGACATTGTTGGAGAGAAGGGGGTTGTCTGAGTAGGGAGCTATGGGAGGGATACGAAAATCGGTCCATTTGACTGCGCTAAAGAGGTATTCAAGATTGTTGAGAGATAGGGGTAGTAGAAGACGGGGGCGTGACGAAGATGGAGTAGTGTTGAGGGAGGTAGTGTTATGGAGAGGTGGGCAATAAGTCTGTAAGGTATTAATAAGGGAGAATGGGGTGGTTGATGTTGGAGGTTGTGGGGGTAGAGGTGTTGAAGTTGAGGGATGCTGGGAGAGTGGAAATGTTCCTTAAGGGTTGATTGTTGGCTACTGTACTAGTAGGCATTGATGAGGGGGGAGTTATTGCAGTGTTCAGAGCCGTGGTCAAAGGAGAGCCTGGGGTCAAGGAATCGGGTGGGTTTACATCGTTGGGGCTATTTGATAAAGGGGCAAGCCTCATTGCCCCTAATAGTGGGGATATGTTTTCATTACTGGCCATGGTAAGCCTGGATTATGTAGGAGGTAGTAGTAGTAGTAGCAGTGTTCAGAGTTGGCAAACCAGGGGAGATCCCCAGCATGGGTGTCAGTCCTCGTCACCTAAGACCACCCACAAAATTGGCAGGATTTTTTTGGGGTGTTTGTTTGTGTGTGTGGGTGGGGGGGTGGGTGGGGGTGGGGGTGGGGGGGTAATACTGGCCTTACACTTCCTCTGGGGATAGAAATGAAACTCAGTCTGGTTAAAATACTTGTATTATCGATTATCACATACACTGATCATAGGTACATAGCCATGCCTTAACTATTACATGCATGCAATTCTCATCTGTATAATGCCGTGTCTAAATGTTGAAAAAAAGAAAAGAAAAAAAAAAGAAAATAATAACAATAGTAAAAAGATAAAAACATATTTGAACATGAAAACAATATCAAAGTAAATATACATCATAGTCATTTCAAACTAATCAAAATACTTTGATTTGCAACCTATAAGACTGTTTTAGCACTTTTTTTGTCATTAACCTTTTGCAGTTGTAGCCAATTCTTAAACACGGGCACCATGAGAAACTGCTTTCTAATCATTATATTTCCTTTATATTCCTCAAAAAAATATATTGAGCATTCCTCCTTGGCCAGACAAACTCATTTACTTGCGTAATACCTACACCCATGGTTTCCTGTGATCAGCTAACCAAATTCTGGAAAAGGCACTACTTGGATATTTCTCAGAATGTATTTTAAAGAGGCAGTGGAATAAGAAGGTGAAAAAAGACCTAAATTAGTTATGTTCTTTCTGTGGTAAAGACTATTAAGCAGTTGCTTTTCAGTCTGGAACAATGAGGAAAGAACTGGCAATAAACTGTGGGAATTTTATAAGCAAGAAGGAGGTACCTATGAAAAGACTGGAGTCTACTGGACTTTTTACCTTGAAACACCCATAATTCCATAAGCATTAAAAATCAAATTACACAAGTAACTGACTTCTGAATGCCCTTAAGGACCGCTTCATTAAAAACTTGGACCCTTATATTCCACTGTACATGTCTAATGTTTTTGTTAGGAAAATACAATGAAAAATGCCAAGACAATATTTTTAAGGCTGACTTGAATAAAGTAGATAATCTGCTTTACATATATATATAATTGCTTCTACTAACTATTAAGACTGGAGTAATAATACATAAACCTGCAAGTATACATAAATACAAAACAACCTCTAGACTCTCACAATTTATGCATATATAGTACAATTTCAATCTTTGTCCTCTATACTTTTAGCAGGATATAGCACTAATGCTCCTCTGAGCAATTTCAAAAGCTTTTGTTTGTAGAGGAGAAGAAAATGATAAAAAAATAAGAAAAAGTTTGGTCAATCTTTTCTTTCTTTTCAGAATTGTTACATGCATTAATATACTTCACCTCATGAGATAAATGTGATTACAACTTCCACTTCTTTAAAAACATTAAGGCCTTAGTAACTATATGGTAGTCTTTTTAAGTGTGAAGTCTATATCAACATTTAAATATTGTCTCACCATGCTAAAGAAAGGTTTTAGTCCATCTACGAGTCGTTTCTTATGAATCCTAAAGATCCACTAAACTCTCTGAAAATGTACACCATTCAAGCTGTCAACATCTAGAGATTATGCACACTAGTAATCTCTGATCTATGGTGACCACATTCCCTCATAGGCTATGGTCCAAGCCCAATAGATATGAGATCAAAGGAAAAGTATACTTTCCACCATGTATTAATATGTACTATAAGTCCTTGTCTTGACAGGATTCCTTTTATTTTGCACTGAATATGTAGCTTTGCAGGGCCCATAAAGTTAAAAAGCTCAAGTTTCATATATACTTTTGGTGAATGAATATGAGGATTTGAAAGAATCAGAACAAAATTCAAACTTACAAACATTAAGATTGGTAGGCAGTACTCCTAAATGGCTGTGTTAATATTCACTCTAAATTAGAAACCACTATATGAGACAATTTTAAAGATAATCACAATCAACTATACAACTTCAAGACTTCTCTCAATTTAAATACCAATGACTTGTGTTCTCAATCCCATAAATAAGATACACAGAGAAGGGTACACAGAATACAACATCAATATACCTAAAACATCAAATTGAGAGCTATGCAATCCTCATGTCCATCTTTTAGGATTCTTGAAAACTGACCAATCCCCCAACTGACAGAAGGGAAATATGTGTGTGTTTGCATTTTTTGTGGTGAGTGTTTTTTTTGTGGTGTGTGTGTTTTTTTTTGTGGTGTGTATGTGTGGGGTGTGTGTGTGTATGTGTGTGTGGGGTTTGTGTGGTGTGTGTGTGTGTGCGTGTTTTGTGCATGTGCGTGTGCGTGTCGCGTGTGTGGTTTTTTTCTGTGGCGGGTGTTTTGTGTTTTTCGTGTGGCGTGTGTGTGTGTTTTTTTGTTTTGGCATGTGGTGTGTTTTCGTTTTGGGTGTTGTGTGTGTTTCGTGTGGCGTTTTGTGTTGTGTTTTTCGTTGTGCCGGTGGTATGTGTTTTTCGTGTGGGGTGTGTGTGTTTTTTGTGTGGGGTGTGGGGTGTTTTTTCGTTTTGGCGGGTGGTTTTGTTCTCGGTGAGTGGTGTGTGTTTTCGTTGCCCTTGTGTGTGTTCTTGGTGGCGTGTGTGGTTTTGTTGGCGGTTTTGTGTTTTCGTTTTGGGGGTGTGTGTGTGTTTTTCGTGGGGGGGTGTGTTTTGTTTGTGGGTTGGGTTGTGGTGTGTGTGTGTGTGTGTGTGGTGTTGTGTGTGTGTGTGTGTGTGTGTGTGTGTGGTGTGTGTGTGTGTGTTTTCTCTCTCTCCTCTCTTCTCTCTCTCTCCCCCTC
>NW_023658086.1:0-25262 GCF_015228065.2 Penaeus monodon
AAACGAACACACAAAGACACACAAAGAGACACAAATAAACACACACATAAACACACACAAACACACGCACATAAACACACCCACAAACACACCCACAAACACACGCACAAACACAAAAAACAAACACACATATACACCCACAAACAAAAAAACACAAACAAACACACTACATACAAACACACACCACATACAAACACACACCACATACAAACACACACCATAGAAAACACACACACACAATGCCAATGGCACAGAATTCAAGAATGTCCTCTTTTCTAAAGTCTGCGAGTTGCTAAGCATCAAGAGCAGTTATACAACCATTTTCCATCCACAGGCTAATGGCATGGTTGAGAGGGAAAAGTGGTTTGGCCCTGCAAGGATTATGAAGTCACTGGGTCCTGGACAAGGATCATTAGGGATCTTACTCCTTCATAGAAGGCAAGCAAGCTCGATCTCAATCAGTTACGTCCCTTCGACGTCAGTGATGAGCTGCATTTTCCACAGTCTAGGGGAGATGGTGAGGCAACAGTTGATCCAGACGTTCCTGACGATCTTGCTGAAGTGCTGTTACTCTCTGGCTGCCTTGTACCTAACAAGCTATAATCTTACAGGATGTCTCGAAAGGGCAGTGACCTGCTTCCTCTTTTGTTGCTTTTGAGTTTTGAACTGCACAATATTTCTGTATCTTATAGTTCTGTTTTGTTTGTTGTATATATATATCTTATTTAAAACTATTACCTTGATCTTATCCTTTCTCATCATATTTTCTTACTGTAATGTATTTTTATTTGTATTTTCGTGTATTGTTTAATATTGTTTGTCTTATGGCCTTGTGTGGCCCTTTTTTTATTTTTTTTTTCTTATTTTTTTTTTTTTTTGCATTTATCCTTCCTTGGTTTTGTTTTACTTGGGTTTCTTTTAAATTTAGGTTGTATTCTGGTTTTAGATATATTTATTGCACTGGATATCTTTTCATTTGAATGCATATTGTGTTCACAGCTAATTCTATGTACTAATTGAGCTCTTTTCGCAGGGTGGTGCCGTTATGCTCTAGTCCAGCCACAGTTATGGTCGGTATTAGAGGGCAGGTGTCGTGTCTCGCTCGTCCCTCTTTTCGGGACCTGTAGTGGCGCCCGTTGCCCTCTGTCGTGGGTGGTCGGCCTCCGATCGCTCCTCTCGTGGTCTCTGTGCGTTCCCCTGTTACAGCCTGGTGTCTGCCGATACGTTCTGGAGTGAATGGGCCGGACCGAGCGTGAGGGACTGCCGGAGAGTTAGAAGCCTTCGACGAACGTTGACGATGGAGAGGAGAAGATCGAAGTCAGGAGGGGAGGGAACATGTAGTGAAACAAACCGCTGCATCCCTCTCTGTTGCCGGTGACGGAGCCCGTACACTTTCATCGGGATCCGTGAATGCGGCTGCCTCTCGCCACCTGAATATACTTTAAAGAGAGTATTGACAATCCAGTGATAGTAGTTTACTTTATGTTCAGTTTGCCTTTTTATGTTCAGTTTGCCTTTTTTAGCTTGTGTGATGTGTGCATGTGTTGATTCTTTTGATCTTTTATCTCGTCCTCATTTTATTTTTTCTGAAGTTAGTATTCTATTTATTT
This sequence comes from Penaeus monodon, assembly GCF_015228065.2. Lineage (NCBI taxonomy): Eukaryota > Metazoa > Arthropoda > Malacostraca > Decapoda > Penaeidae > Penaeus > Penaeus monodon. The sequence continues at coordinate 1,611 of NW_023658086.1, forward strand.
TCCTCCTTTTACTGCTTTGTATTTTCCTGTGTTCCTGTAGTCCTTTTCTGTCAATTTTACTTAATTCCCAGCATCTTTAGCACTTCGTAATTTTTTGGTTATCGTTTTATCTTCTAATTATTTTTACTATCTTTATTTAATTGTTTTCGGGGAAGCTTTAATACAACTCGTGCGCGCCCTCTACCTTTAAAAGGGGCCGCACATTGTACTGGGGCTCTCTTTTTCTCTTATCTTGAGAGGCTTAACACCTCCTTGCGGGGGGTCTTTTTTGCCGTGTGACTGAGGAGTGGGTGTATGATTTGGATGCTGATTTATTTTCGCCTGGTTATTTCTTAGTACGTGGCCAAGTGCTTAGACATACAAACTGAATTAAGATAATCTGGTGCCTAAATTAATGTATAAATGATCAGAATTCTCTCAGTCAGTTTTATTTGTTCATGATTTTCTGCTGTCTTGCTTATTTCATTGTTTTATCCATGACTTTTTTTTTTTTTTTTTTTTTTTTTTTTTTATCTTACCCAGTATCTGTTTCCAGGTTTTAAAATATTAGAAAATGAAGAGTCAGACTGGGGGACAATCACCCAAACGAGCCTAAAGAATAAGGTTGGCAGTACTGCAGCCCTCCACCATGGCACGCCCGCTACCACTAGCCATGGACGTTGCAAATCACTACAACCATATATATAGTGGACAGTCGGTGGGAGTGATTGTAGAAACCGGTTGGCTTTATCAGTTCATTAGTAATGAGGGTAAGTCTTGTTTGTTTATTAAGCTCATTTTCTTTGCACCTGCCTTCACCCCGTTTCTGTTGTCTTTCCTTTAATGTTTTAATGTTTTAACTCCGTTCTGTATGTGTGATATGTATAGCCTCCACATCTTTTTGGTCTGATTTTTTTCCTGGTTTAATTTTACTATTTTGTGTTCTTAGTGTTACTTTCGTGTTTAATCAGTTTGTTTGATTTTAGTATTCCATTTATTTTGCTCCTTTTACTGCTTTGTATTTTCCTGTGTTCCTGTAGTCCTTTACTGTCAATTTTACTTAATTCCCAGCATCTTTTTACTGTCCCACACACACAAAAAAAATAATTTTGAGATCTTTATCCTTCATTTTACTAAGTTTTGTATTATTCATTTTAGTGTCATTTGCTAGCTTTTAACGGTTTGGTTTTAGTAGGTTTCATTTATATCATTTTACCGTGTTCTGTGTTTCTTTGGCTTTCTCTGTATAATCTTTCAGTGTGCACCTTTTACTTCAATTATACTTGCGATGTTTTATTGTCTTATTTAACTTAATGACTCAACCCGACCTCTTCGCCTGAAAAATGGTATGTGTATTGGTGTTGTGGAAAACATAGACGAAATTGTCACACTGGAGGTTCATGCTTCACAGCCCTGTGTCATGCGCACACACAAAAACACACAAACAGAGACAAATACACAAACACACACACAAACCACACACACACACACACACACAAACACACACACAGACAAACACACAGACACACACACTAACAAGCACACACAAAAACACACACACAAAGACATAAAAAAACACACAAACACAAATAAACTAACACAAAAATACACACACAAACATACACAAACACAAAAACATAAAAACACAAACACACACACAAACACATGCACACAAACAACCCACAAACACACCCACAAACACACGCACAAACACAAAAAACAAACACACATATACACCCACAAACAAACACACAAACACACACCACATACAAGCACACACCACATACAAGCACACACCACATACAAGCACACACCACATACAAGCACACACCACATACAAGCACACACCACATACAAACACACACCACATACAAACACACACCACATACAAACACACACCACATACAAACACACACCACATACAAACACACACCACATACAAACACACCACATACAAACACACGCCACATAAAAATACGCACACAACACACCCGGAACACACGTACACAAACACACTAAACCACACACGAACACAAACACACTCGGACAGGAAGACACACACAAACACGTACAAACACAAAAACAAATAAACAAAAACACCACACAAACAAACAAACACAAACATACTGACAAACATATATTGTAAAGGAATGAAATTTTCGTATTTAAAAGATCGCTAATGGCAGATATTAGCAAGATATTGTGTGACAAACAAGCATGCGACTTGTTATTCGGACAGTAGGTCAGGTGTTCAGATTCGTTTATTGGCAAGGAAGAAGGCTGGTGACGTGGCCATCCGTGACATGGCGAAGGTGGGGCCACTAAGTATGGGTTCTTTGTCTCGTTTTAGTCGCTCTCGACCATCCACACATGGTAAGGGTTGATTAATTGTTATTGGGATTGATGGAGAAGTCTGGGTGTCTTTTGTGTATATAGAATTTAATGTTTACTTAGAATCAGGTAAATGAACGTAAACGTTAATTATTTTCGGGGATTTATCCCTGAAAGCAGGGAAAGTGAAACTGGAAATGAAGCGAAGTGGGGGTAAAATAAAAGGGAAGTACAATAAATTTGTGTGTGGAATGTGTATATATTTTTGGAGTGTAGTAAATAGACGAGGGTGAATTAGGTTTCGAGTTAGCCCGAGACGAAACGAGGCCCATTGATAAGAACCTAATTATTCCAAGGGGCGCAGTGAGTAGATTGGTAGTCCTCTGGGTTTGCCAAACCTATTCACCGTATATTTTCGCGAAGCCAGGCACAAGACAGGCTCAAGCCAGGCACAGGCCAGGCACAGGCCAGGAACAGGCCAGGCACAGGCCAGGCACAGGCCAGCCTCCCCTGATCGTCCTTGGGGCTTGGAGATGAGATTTGTTCAAAGTGTGATTCCGTGTTGTATTAAATTAATTTATATTGTAATTATTATTATTATTTTTTAATGATGGCAGATTTTGAGACACTGGTGAGGCAGACAGATACCCAAGGACTCTCAGGTGATGCTCTGTCCCATCATGTGAGCAAACGGCAAAATATCTACAGGAAAAAAAAAGAGGTAAAAGAGAGCGTTACAAAAATCCAAGGTACGACCCACTCATGAACTTGAAATTAAAATCCGTACCAGTAATAATGCCTCCATCACCCCAGTATTCAATGAGGATTCTGTGAGACCTAGCTTACCTGTATGTCTTGATAGTGAAGATATTTCTTTAATGTAATAAGTTTGAAAGAGTGGCTGATCTTTTCAATTTAAAGAAGGAAGCTATGCCGTGAGGTAGGCAGCCTTTTGACAGGGAAAGCAGTAGATGTTTATGCAAGTTTATTGCCTGAGATAACTAAAGGTTATGAGCTATGGAAAAATGTCTTCTTGATAGTTTTTCCTAAAACTCCAGATGGTTCAGAGTTGACTTCCACTCTGCTAAAATCAAAGCTAGTGAATAGTTTTAATAGTTTTGTTAATAATTTAGGAAGGATGTTCAATTTTATGGGTGGAGGCCAATACACAGAGAAATCTTATGAGAATTCACATTCTTTTATGATATTAGACCAGCTAAAGTATTGCGTTTCCCCAGATATTGGCATGATTCTGAGAGAGAACCACGTCTACTCCTGATGAAGCTGTGAGTTTTGCAGATACTTGGATTCCTGCTCATGGATCTTACCCGAAATGGAACACCGGTCTCCACAGAGGTAAGTAGGATGGTTCGACCAAACAATTGGATCCAGAGGAAGCTGTGGAGAAAGCCCCGAGATCTAAAGTAACATGTCATGGTTGTGGTGAAGTCGGGCATATCAGAACACGTTGCCCTAGAAACCCTTTTGCTTTCAAACGACAATCTAGTTCTACCATCAATTTTTCATTTGATGACAACTCGCCTGGTAAATTCTTAACTTGTGGCACCATCAATGGTTCTTGGTTCTCGACAAAGCTCCGAGATTCCGGCTGTTCTTGTTATTGCTGCTGAACACTTACTCCAGACTGTTGACCTGACATCATGTCAGTGGACTAGAGGTTCTTATTATCTTGGGCATACAGACACTTTCCCTCTAGTGAAATGTTTCATTCGATGTCCATATTATGTTGGATGGGTTAAAGCTACTCTTTTCGCATTGAGGGAAATTCCGAGCGACCATACAGCCTTTTCTCCTTTTGCTTTATGGTGATACTGTGAGGGGGCCACTGTCATTCCTGAGAGATTTGTGGAAAAACCCAAGTGTAAATGAGGACCAGCATTCTACGTATCAGTATATTATAGAAGTGAAAGATAAATTAGCTGACTGCGCCAAAATTGCTGATCAAATGCCGACAATCAGTTTATCCAGATATCGGTCATACTTCGATCTGTAGAAGTAGAACACATGCATTAGATGAAGTAACTGATGTTGTAAATAATGCTCTTGATCCTTTCCAGTCAGTCCATATGTGCTTAGTGGAAGAGGATTCGGGTGGAATGGATGAAATGCCCCTGGCTACAGATGGTAAAGTAAATTCCCATAAAAGTACCAACTTGAATTATCAAAATTTATCTTGTGTGTGTGTATGTTTGTGTGTCTATTTATGTGTGTTAGTGTGTGTGTTTGTGTGTGTCCGTGTTTTTGTGTGCGTGTGTTTGTGTGTGTTTGTGTTGTTTTTGTGTGTATTTGCGTATGTATTTGATTGTTTGTGTGTGTGTGTTTGTGTGTGTATTTGTGTGTGTTTTTTTTGTGTGTTTTGTGTGTGTGTTTTTTGTTTGTGTGTGTGTGTGTGTTTGTGTATGCTTTCAGAGATAAATCCCCCGAAAATAATTAACTTTTACGTTCATTTACCTGATTCTAAGTAACATTAAATTCTATACACACACACACGAATCCAAAAGGAACCCAGACTTCTCCGTCCTCCCAATAACCTATTAATCAACCCTTACCATGTGTGGATGCTCGAAAGCGACTATAACAGGACAGTGAATCTCTACCCAGTGGCCCCACCTTGGCCACGTCACAAGCCACGGATGGCCACGTCACGAGCCTTCTTCCTGGACAATGAACAAACTGAACACCTGAACACCTGGACACCTTCTTCTGTCCGAATTACAAGTTGCATGCTTATTTGTCACACAATGTCTGCCATTATCGATCTTTTAAATACGATAATGTCATTCCTTTATAATACACACACACACACAGATATGCGCATATGCAGAACCATATGTGCACACACACACAAACAAATATACATATACACACAAACAATGGCATACACACAAACAAACAAACAAACAAATACACACACATATACTCTCACATATACACACAAACACACACACAAACACACATAAATAAACATAAAAGCACACACACACAAACAGACACACACACACGACACACCACACAACGAAACACACACCACACACACACACGCGCACACACAAACGAACACACACGAACACGAACAAACATACACACACATACACACGAACACACACAACACAACACACACAGACAAACACATACACACACACACACACACACACACACACACACACACACACATATATATATATATATATATATTATATATATATATATATATATATATATATAATAAACGAATGACGTTATCGTATTTAAAATATCGCTAATGGGATGTATTAGCAAGATATTGTGTGACAAATAAGCATTCGACTTGTAATTCGGACAAGGGAAGGTGTTCACTGTTCAGGTGTTCAGTTTCGTTCATTGGCAAGGACGAAGGGGCTCGTGACGTGGCCATCCGTAAAATGGCCAAGGTGGGGCCACTAAGAAGGGGTCATTGTCTCGTTATAGTCGTTCCATCCTCATGGTAAGGGTTAAATGTAACTTTATTGGGATTGCCGAAGAAGTCTGGGTTTCCTTTGGGATTCATATGTGTACATGGAATTTAATATTTATTTACAATCGGGTAAATGAACGTAAAAGTTCATTATTTTCGGGGATTTATCTCTGAAAGCATACACAAACACACACACACACACAAACAAAAAACACACACACAAACACACAAAACACACACACAAACACACACAAACACACACACACACAGATATGCGCACATGCACAACCACAAGTGCACACACACAAACAAATATACACATACACACAAACAATAACAAACACACAAACAAATACACACACATATACAAACAAACACACATAAACACACACATAAAAACACACATAAAAACACACACACACAAACACACACACACGAACACAGACACACCCGAACACACCACACACAAACACAAACACTCACACACACAGACACACACACACACACACACACACACACACATATATATATATATATATACATATATATACATATATTGTAAAGGAATGACATTTTTCGTATTTAAAAGATCGCTAATGGGATATATTAGTAAGATATTATGTGACAAATAAGTATGCGACTTGTAATGCGGACAGGAGAAGGTCTTAGGTGTTCAGGTGTTCAGTTTCGTTCATTGGCAAGGAAGAAGGCTCGTGACGTAGCCATCCGTAAAATGGCCAAGGTGGGTCCACTAAGAAGGGTTCATTGTCTCGTTATAGTCGCTCTCGAGCATCCACACATGGTAAGGGTTAATTAATCACTTTATTGGGATTGACGGAATATTCTGGGTTTCCTTTTGGATTCATATGTATATATGGAATTTAATATTCATTTAGAATCATGTAAATGAACATAAAAGTTAATTATTTTCGGGGATTTATCCCCCAAACCATAAAGAAACACACACAAACATAAACACAGACGAACAGATAAACAAACACACACATACACACAAACATACACACACAAACAAACACACTCACACACAATCACACAAAGAAAAAAAAACGCACACACACAAACACACACACACACACAAACACGCACACAAACACACTCAAGCACACACACAAACAAACACACACACATAACAAACACACAAACACACACACATAAACAAACACAGAAACATACAAACATGAAAACACACACACAGACACACAAACATACACACACCCAAACACAAACGCATGAACACACATAAAAAAAATGCGCACACACATATACACACACGCGAACACACACACACACTAACAAACACACAAACACACACGAACACACACAAATAGACACACACGAACACACACACACACAAGCAGACACACATACACTACACTCACACGCACACTCACACGAACACACACACTCACACGAACACACACACTCACACGAACACACACACTCACACGAACACACACACACACGAACACACACGCACACACGAACACACACACGCACACGATCACACACACACACACATGAACACACACACTCGGACAGTTTTGTTAAAACTCCAGATGGTTACAGAGTTGACTTCCACTCTGCTAAAGTCAAAGCTAGTGAAATGGTTTTATATAGTATGTAAATAATTTAGGAAGGATGTTCAATTTTATGGGCGAGGCCAGTAACATAGAGAAATCTTATGAGAATTCACATTCTTTTATGATATTAGACCAGCTAAAGTATTGCGTTTCCCCCGATATTGGCATGTTTCTGAGAGAGAACCACGTCTACTCCTGATGAAGCTGGAGACGAAGCGTATTTACACACACACACAAATAAACACACACACACAAACAAACACACACAAACACACACCACATGCAAACACACAGTACATACAAACACACACTATATACAAACACACACCACATACAGACACACCACATACAAGCACACACCACATACAAAAACACACCACATAGAACACACACACACAAACAAATAGAAACAAACACACAAAAAAAACACTGACACACAAACATACACACACGCGAAACACACACACACACACAAACACACACACACAAACATACTGACAAACACACACACATATTGTAAGGAATGACATTATCGTATTTAAAAGATCGCTAATGGCAGATATTAGCAAGATATTGTGTGACAAACAAGCATGCGACTTGTAATTCGGACAGTAGAAGGTCTTAGGTGTTCAGGTGTTCAGTTTCGTTTATTGGCATGGAAGAAGGCTCGTGACGTAGCCATCCGTGATATGGCGAAGGTGGGCCACTAAGTATGGTTCATTGTCTCGTTTTAGTCGCTCTCGACCATCCACACATGGTAAGGGTTGATTATTTATGTTATTGGGATTGAACGGAGAAATCAGGGTGTCTTTTGTGTATATATAATTTAATATTTAATTAGAATAAGGTAAATGAAAGTAAAAGTTAATTATTTTATCTGGATTTATACATGAAAGCAGTGAATGTGGAACTGGAAATGAAGCAAACTATAAATCTGTGAAAGTGTGGGTAAAAAAGGGAAGTACAATAATTTGTGTGTGGAATGTTTGTGTATATATTTTTTGGAGTGTAGTAAATACATAATAATATAATAATAATAATTATTATTATTATTATTTTTTTGTGATGGCAGATTTGGACACACTGGTGAGGCAGACAGAGGCCCAAGGACTCTTAGGTGATGCTCTGTCCCATCGTGGGAGCAAACGGCAAAATCCCATTAGGTAAGCAAACGGCAAAATATCTACAGGCAAAAAAGAGGTAAAGAGAGCGAGTTACAAAATCCAAGGTACGACTCACACACATACAACACACACACCACATACAAACACACACCACATACAAACACACACCACATACAAACACACACCACATACAAACACACACACAAACACACACACAAACACACACACAAACACACACACAAACACACAAACACACACACGGACACACACACACTCAGAGAAACAAACAAACTAAGAAACACACATATATTGTAAAGGAAATACATTTTCGTATTAAAAATATCGCTAATGGAGATATTAGCAAGATATTGTGTGACAACAAGCATGCAATTTGTAATTCGGACAGTAGGTCTTAGGTGTTCGGTGTTCAGTTTTGTTCATTGGCAAGGAGTAAGGCTGGTGACGTGGCCATCCGTGACATGGCGAAGGTGGGGCCTCTAAGTATGGGTTCATTGTCTCGTTTTAGTCGCTCTCGACCATCCACACATGGTAAGGGTTGATTAATTAGGTTATTGGGATTGAAGAAGTCTGGGTACCTTTTGTGTATATAGAATTTAATATTTACTTAGAATCAGGTAAATGACCGTAAAAGTTAATTATTTTCGGGGATTTATCTCTGAAAGAGCGGAAAGTGGAACTGGAAATGAAGCAAACCATAAATCTGTGAAGTGGGAAAAAAGGGAAGTACAATAAATTTGTGTGTGGAATGTTGTGTATATATTTTTGGAGATTACTAAATAGACGAGGGTGAATTAGGTTTTTCCAATTAGCTCGAAACGAAACGAGGCCCATTGATAAGAACCTAATTATTCACAAGGGGCGCAGTGAGTAGGATTGGTAGTCTCTGGGTTTGCCAAACCATCTTCACCGTATATTTCGCGGAAGCCAGGCACAAGACAGGCTCAAGCCAGGCACAGTCCAGGCACAGGCTAGGCACAGGCCAGGCACAGGCCAGGCACAGGCCAGCCTCCCCTGATCGTCCTTTGGGCCTGGAGATGAGATTTGTTCAAAGTGTGATTCCGTGTTGTATTAAATTAATTCATAGTATAATTATTATTATTATTATTATTATTATTATTTTTTTTTTTTTTTTTATTTTTTTTTTTTTTAGTGATGGCAGATTTTGAGACACTGGTGAGGCAGACAGATACTCTAAGGTGATGCTCTGTCCCATCATGTGAGCAAACGGCAAAATATCTACAGGGAAAAAAAAGGTAAAAGAGAGCGAGTTACAAAAATGCAAGGTACGACTCACTCATGAACTTGAAATGACGAAAATCCGTACCAGTAATAATGCCTCCATCACCCCAGTATTCAATGAGGATTCTGTGAGACCTAGGTTATCTGTATGTCTTGAAAGTGAAGATATTTCTTTACATGTAATAAGGTTTGAAAGAGTGGCTGATCTTTTCAATTTAAAGAAGGGAAGCTATGCCGTGAGGTTAGGCAGCCTTTGACAGGGAAAGCAGTAGATTTATTTATTTAAGCAGTAGATGTTTATGCAAGTTTATTGCCTGAGATAACTAAGGTTATGAGCTATGGAAAAAATGTCTTGATAGTCCAGATGGTTACAGAGTTGACTTCCACTCTGCTAAAGTCAAGATAATGAAATAGTTTTAAATAGCTTGTAATAAGGATGTTCAATTTTATGGATGGAGGCCAGTACATAGAGAAATCTTATGAAGAATTCACATTATTTTATGATATTAGACCAGCTAAAGTATTGCGTTTCCCCAGATATTGGCATATTTCTGAGAGAGAACCACGTCTACTCTTGATGAAGCTGTGAGTTTTGCAGATAATTGGACTCCTGCTCATGGATCTTACCCGAAATCGAACACCGGTCTACACAGAGGTAAGAGGATGGTTCAGACCAAACGGTTGGTTCCAGAAGAAGCTGAGGAGAAAGATCCAAGACCTAAAGTAACATGTCATGGTTGTGGTGAAGTCGGGCACATCAGACCACGTTGCCCTAGAAACCCTTTTGCTTTCAAACGACAATCTAGTTCTACCATCAATATTTCATTTGGTGACAACTCGCCTGGAAATTCTTACTTGTGGCACCATCAATGGTTCTTGGGTCTCGACAAAGCTCCGAGATTCCGGCTGTTCTTGTTATTGCTGCTGAACACTTACTCCAGACTGTTGACCTGACATCATGTCAGTGGACTAGAGTTTCTTATTATCTTGGGCATACAGACACTTTCCCTCTAGTTAAATGTTTCATTCGATGTCCGTATTATTTTGGATGGGTTAAAGCGACTCTTTTCGCATTGAGGGAAATTCCGAGCGACCATACAGCCTTTTCTCCTTTTGAACTGCTTTATGGTGATACTGTGAGGGGGCCACTGTCATTCCTGAAAGATTTGTGGGAAAAACCCGTTTTTTCCACAAATCTTTCAGGAATGCAGTGGCCCCCTCACAGTATCACCATAAAGCAGTTCAAAAGGAGAAAAGGCTGTATGGTCGCTCGGAATTTCCCTCATGCGAAAAGAGTCGCTTTAACCCATCCAAATAATACGGACATCGAATGAACATTTAACTAGAGGGAAAGTGTCTGTATGCCCAAGATATAAGAAACTCTAGTCCACTGACATGATGTCAGGTCAACAGTCTGGAGTAAGTGTTCAGCAGCAATAACAAGAACAGCCGGAATCTCGGAGCTTTGTCGAGACCCAAGAACCATTGATGGTGCCACAAGTTAAGAATTTACCAGGCGAGTTGTCACCAAATGAAATATTGATGGTAGAACTAGATTGTCGTTTGAAAGCAAAAGGGTTTCTAGGGCAACGTGGTCTGATGTGCCCGACTTCACCACAACCATGACATGTTACTTTAGGTCTTGGATCTTTCTCCTCAGCTTCTTCTGGAACCAACCGTTTGGTCTGAACCATCCTCTTACCTCTGTGTAGACCGGTGTTCGATTTCGGGTAAGATCCATGAGCAGGAGTCCAATTATCTGCAAAACTCACAGCTTCATCAAGAGTAGACGTGGTTCTCTCTCAGAAATATGCCAATATCTGGGGAAACGCAATACTTTAGCTGGTCTAATATCATAAAATAATGTGAATTCTCATAAGATTTCTCTATGTTACTGGCCTCCATCCATAAAATTGAACATCCTTATTTACAAGCTATTTAAAACTATTTCATTATCTTTGACTTTAGCAGAGTGGAAGTCAACTCTGTAACCATCTGGACTATCAAGACATTTTTTTCCATAGCTCATAACCTTTAGTTATCTCAGGCAATAAACTTGCATAAACATCTACTGCTTAAATAAATAAATCTACTGCTTTCCCTGTCAAAGGCTGCCTAACCTCACGGCATAGCTTCCCTTCTTTAAATTGAAAAGATCACCACTCTTTCAACCTTATTACATGTAAAGAATATCTTCACTTTCAAGACATACAGATAACCTAGGTCTCACAGAATCCTCATTGAATACTGGGTGATGGAGGCATTATTACTGTACGGATTTTCGTCATTTCAAGTTCATGAGTGAGTCGTACCTTGCATTTTTGTAACTCGCTCTCTTTTACCTTTTTTTTCCTGTAGATATTTTTGCCGTTTGCTCACATGATGGGACAGAGCATCACCTTAGAGTATCTGTCCTGCCTCACCAGTGTCTCAAAATCTGCCATCACTAAAAAAAAAAAAAAAAATAAAAAAAAAAAAAATAATAATAATAATAATAATAATAATAATAATTTATTATACTATGAATTAATTTAATACAACACGGAATCACACTTTGAACAAATCTCATCTCCAGGCCCAAAGGACGATCAGGGGAGGTGCTGGCCTGTGCCTGGCCTGTGCCTGGCCTGTGCCTAGCCTGTGCCTGGACTGTGCCTGGCTTGAGCCTGTCTTGTGCCTGGCTTCCGCGAAATATACGGTGAAGATGGTTTGGCAAACCCAGAGACTACCAATCCTACTCACTGCGCCCCTTGTGAATAATTAGGTTCTTATCAATGGGCCTCGTTTCGTTTCGAGCTAATTGGAAACCTAATTCACCCTCGTCTATTTAGTAATCTCCAAAAATATATACACAACATTCCACACACAAATTTATTGTACTTCCCTTTTTTTCCCACTTTCACAGATTTATAGTTTGCTTCATTTCCAGTTCCACTTTCCCTGCTTTCAGAGATAAATCCCCGAAAATAATTAACTTTTACGTTCATTTACCTGATTCTAAGTAAATATTAAATTCTATATACACAAAAGACACCCAGACTTCTTCAATCCCAATAACCTAATTAATCAACCCTTACCATGTGTGGATGGTCGAGAGCGACTAAAACGAGACAATGAACCCATACTTAGAGGCCCCACCTTCGCCATGTCACGGATGGCCACGTCACCAGCCTTCTTCCTTGCCAATGAACAAAACTGAACACCTGAACACCTAAGACCTACTGTCCGAATTACAAATTGCATGCTTGTTTGTCACACAATATCTTGCTAATATCTCCCATTAGCGATATTTTTAATACGAAAATGTCATTCCTTTACAATATATGTGTGTTTCTTAGTATGTTTGTTTCTTTGAGTGTGTGTGTGTTTGTTTGTTTGTGTGTTTGTGTGTGTGTTTGTGTGTGTGTTGTGTGTGTTTATTTTTTATTGTGTGTTTATGCGTTAGTGTTTGTGTCGTGTGTTTGTATGTGGTGTGTGTTTGTATGTGGTGTGTGTTTGTATGTGGTGTGTGTTTGTATGTGGTGTGTGTTTGTATGTGGTGTGAGTCGTACCTTGGATTTTTGTAACTCGCTCTCTTTTACCTCTTTTTTGCCTGTAGATATTTTGCCGTTTGCTTACCTAATGGGATTTTGCCGTTTGCTCCCACGATGGGACAGAGCATCACCTAAGAGTCCTTGGGCCTCTGTCTGCCTCACCAGTGTGTCCAAATCTGCCATCACAAAAAAATAATAATAATAATAATTATTATTATTATTATTATTATTATTATTTACTACACTCCAAAAATATATACACAACATTCCACACACAAATTTATTGTACTTCCCTTTTTTTTACCCCCACTTTCACAGATTTATAGTTTGCTTCATTTCCAGTTCCACATTCCCTGCTTTCAGGGATAAATCCCAGAAATATTAACTTTTACGTTCATTTACCTGATTCTAAGTAAATATCAAATTATATATACACAAAAGACACCCTGATTTCTCCGTCAATCCCAATAACATAAATAATCACCCTTACCATGTGTGGATGGTCGAGAGCGACTAAAACGAGACAATGAACCCATACTTAGTGGCCCCACCTTCGCCATATCACGGATGGCTACGTCACGAGCCTTCTTCCATGCCAATAAACGAAACTGAACACCTGAACACCTAAGACCTTCTACTGTCCGAATTACAAGTCGCATGCTTGTTTGTCACACAATATCTTGCTAATATCTGCCATTAGCGATCTTTTAAATACGATAATGTCATTCCCTTACAATATGTGTGTGTGTTTGTCAGTATGTTTGTGTGTGTGTGTTTGTGTGTGTGTGTGTGTTCGCGTGTGTGTATGTGTGTTCGTATTTTTTTTTTATTTGTGTGTTTATGCGTTTGTGTTTGTGTGTGTGTTTATGGGTTTGCGTTTGTGTGTGTTTATGCGTTTGTGTTTCTGTGTGTGTATGTTTGTGTGTCAGTGTTTTTTTTGTGTGTGTGTTTTCCTATTTGTTTGTGTGTGTGTGTTTGTATGTGGTGTGTTTTGCATGTGGTGTGTGTTTGTGTGTGTTTGTTTGTGTGTGTGTGTTTATTTGTGTGTGTGTGTAAATACGCTTCGTCTCCAGCTTCATCAGGAGTAGACGTGGTTCTCTCTCAGAAACATGCCAATATCTGGGGAAACGCAATACTTTAGCTGGTCTAATATCATAAAAGAATGTGAATTCTCATAAGATTTCTCTATGTTACTGGCCTCCACCCATAAAATTGAACATCCTTCCTAAATTATTTACATACTATATAAAACCATTTCACTAGCTTTGACTTTAGCAGAGTGGAAGTCAACTCTGTAACCATCTGGAGTTTTAACAAAACTGTCCGAGTGTGTGTGTTCATGTGTGTGTGTGTGTGTTCGTGTGCGTGTGTGTGTTCGTGTGTGCGTGTGTGTTCGTGTGAGTGTGTGTGTTCGTGTGAGTGTGTGTGTGAGTGTGTGTGTGTGTTCGCGTGTGAGTGTATGTGTGTGTTCGCGTGTGTGTGTATGTGTGCGCATTTTTTTTCTGTGTGTGTTTATGCGTTTGTATTTGGGTATGTGTATGTTTGTGTGTCTGTGTTTGTGTTTTTTTTGTGTGTATATGTTTTTGTGTTTGTTTATGTGTGTGTTTGTGTGTGTTTGAGTGTGTTTGTGCGTGTTTGAGTGTGTGTGTTTGTGTGTATTCGTGTGTGTGTGTGTGTTTGTGTGTTTGTGTGTTTGTGTGTATTCGTGTGTGTGTGTGTATTCGTGTGTGTGTCTGTTCGTGTGTGTGATCATGTGTGCGTGTGTTCGTGTGTGTGTGTGTGTTCGCGTGTGTGTATATGTGTGTGTGTTTGTGTGTGTGTGTGCTTGAGTGTGTTTGTGTGCGTGTTTGTGTGTGTGTGTGTGTTTGTGTGTGTGCGTTTTTTTTCTTTGTGTGATTGTGT
Source organism: Penaeus monodon (assembly GCF_015228065.2). Classification (NCBI taxonomy): domain Eukaryota; kingdom Metazoa; phylum Arthropoda; class Malacostraca; order Decapoda; family Penaeidae; genus Penaeus; species Penaeus monodon. Next base: position 16,795 of record NW_023658086.1, read on the forward strand.
GTGAGTGTGTTTGTTTGTGTGTGTATGTTTGTGTGTATGTGTATGTTTGTTTATCTGTTCGTCTGTCTTTATGTTTGTGTGTGTTTCTTTATGGTTTGGGGGATAAATCCCCGAAAATAATTAACTTTTATGTTCATTTACATGATTCTAAATGAATATTAAATTCCATATATACATATGAATCCAAAGGAAACCCAGAATATTCCGTCAATCCCAATAAAGTGATTAATTAACCCTTACCATGTGTGGATGCTCGAGAGCGACTATAACGAGACAATGAACCCCTTCTTAGTGGACCCACCTTGGCCATTTTACGGATGGCTACGTCACGAGCCTTCTTCCTTGCCAATGAACGAAACTGAACACCTGAACACCTAAGACCTTCTCCTGTCCGCATTACAAGTCGCATACTTATTTGTCACATAATATCTTACTAATATATCCCATTAGCGATCTTTTAAATACGAAAATGTCATTCCTTTACAATATATGTATATATATGTATATATATATATATATATATGTGTGTGTGTGTGTGTGTGTTGTGTGTCTGTGTGTGTGAGTGTTTGTGTTTGTGTGTGTGTGTTTCGCTTTTTTTTTGTTTGTATGTTTCTGTGTTTGTATGTGTGCGTGTTTTTGTGTTTGTTTATGTGTATGTGTTAGTGTGTGTGTGTTTGTGTGTGTGTGTTTTTATGTGTGTTTTTATGTGTGTGTTTATGTGTGTTTGTTTGTATATGTGTGTGTATTTGTTTGTGTGTTTGTTATTGTTTGTGTGTATGTGTATATTTGTTTGTGTGTGTGCACTTGTGGTTGTGCATGTGCGCATATCTGTGTGTGTGTGTGTTTGTGTGTGTGTTTGTGTGTGTGTGTTTTGTGTGTGTTTGTGTGTGTTTTTTTTTGTTTGTGTGTGTGTGTGTGTTTGTGTATGCTTTCAGAGATAAATCCCCGAAAATAATGAACTTTTACGTTCATTTACCCGATTGTAAATAAATATTAAATTCCATGTACACATATGAATCCCAAAGGAAACCCAGACTTCTTCGGCAATCCCAATAAAGTTATCATTTAACCCTTACCATGTATGGATGCTTGAGAACGACTATAACGAGACAATGACCCCTTCTTAGTGGCCCCACCTTGGCCATTTTACGGATGGCCACGTCACGAGCCCCTTCGTCCTTGCCAATGAACGAAACTGAACACCTGAACAGTGAACACCTTCCCCTGTCCGAATTACAAGTCGAATGCTTATTTGTCACACAATATCTTGCTAATACATCCCATTAGCGATATTTTAAATACGATAACGTCATTCGTTTACAATATATATATATATATATATATATATATATATATATATATATATATTGTGTGTGTGTGTGTGTGTGTGTGTGTGTGTGTGTGTGTTGTGTTTGTCTGGTGTGTTTGTGTGTATGTGTGTGTTTGTGTGTATGTGTGTTTGTGTGTATGTGTGTCTTCTTGTGTGTGTGTGTTCGTGTGTGTGTGTGTTCGTGTGTGTGTGTGTTCGTGTGTGTGTGTGTGCTTTTGTGTTTATTTATGTGTGTGTGTTTGTGTGTGTGTGTTTGTGTGTATATGTGAGAGTATATGTGTGTGTATTTGTTTGTTTGTTTGTTTGTGTGTATGCCATTGTTTGTGTGTATATGTATATTTGTTTGTGTGTGTGTGCACATATGGTTCTGCATATGCGCATATCTGTGTGTGTGTGTGTATTATAAAGGAATGACATTATCGTATTTAAAAGATCGATAATGGCAGACATTGTGTGACAAATAAGCATGCAACTTGTAATTCGGACAGAAGAAGGTGTCCAGGTTTTCAGGTGTTCAGTTTGTTCATTGTCCAGGAAGAAGGCTCGTGACGTGGCCATCCGTGGCTTGTGACGTGGCCAAGGTGGGGCCACTGGGTAGAGATTCACTGTCCTGTTATAGTCGCTTTCGAGCATCCACACATGGTAAGGGTTGATTAATTAGGTTATTGGGATGGACGGAGAAGTCTGGGTTTCCTTTTGGATTCGTGTGTGTGTGTATAGAATTTAATGTTTACTTAGAATCAGGTAAATGAACGTAAAAGTTAATTATTTTCGGGGATTTATCTCTGAAAGCATACACAAACACACACACACACAAACAAAAACACACACACAAACACACAAAAAAACACACACACAAATACACACACAAACACACACACAAAAATAAACACACACAAAGAAAACAAACACACAAAGACACACGCACAAAAAACATACACCAACACACACACACAAAAACACACGCACACAAACTAACGCACACAAACACAAAAACACGGACACACACAAACACACACACTAACACACACATAAATAGACACACAAACATACACACACACAAGATAAATTTTGATAATTCAAGTTGGTACTTTTATGGGAATTTACTTTACCATCTGTAGCCAGGGGCATTTCATCCATTCCACCCGAATCCTCTTCCACTAAGCACATATGGACTGACTGGAAAGGATCAAGAGCATTATTTACAACATCAGTTACTTCATCTAATGCATGTGTTCTACTTCTACAGATCGAAGTATGACCGATATCTGGATAAACTGATGTCGGCATTTTGATCAGCAATTTTGGCGCAGTCAGCTAATTTATCTTTCACTTCTATAATATACTGATACGTAGAATGCTGGTCCTCATTTACACTTGGGTTTTTCCACAAATCTCTCAGAGATGACAGTGGCCCCCTCACAGTATCACCATAAGCAAAGGAGAAAAGGCTGTATGGTCGCTCGGAATTTCCCTCAATGCGAAAAGAGTAGCTTTAACCCATCCAACATAATATGGACATCGAATGAAACATTTCACTAGAGGGAAAGTGTCTGTATGCCCAAGATAATAAGAACCTCTAGTCCACTGACATGATGTCAGGTCAACAGTCTGGAGTAAGTGTTCAGCAGCAATAACAAGAACAGCCGGAATCTCGGAGCTTTGTCGAGAACCAAGAACCATTGATGGTGCCACAAGTTAAGAATTTACCAGGCGAGTTGTCATCAAATGAAAAATTGATGGTAGAACTAGATTGTCGTTTGAAAGCAAAAGGGTTTCTAGGGCAACGTGTTCTGATATGCCCGACTTCACCACAACCATGACATGTTACTTTAGATCTCGGGGCTTTCTCCACAGCTTCCTCTGGATCCAATTGTTTGGTCTGAACCATCCTCTTACCTCTGTGGAGACCGGTGTTCCATTTCGGGTAAGATCCATGAGCAGGAATCCAAGTATCTGCAAAACTCACAGCTTCATCAGGAGTAGACGTGGTTCTCTCTCAGAATCATGCCAATATCTGGGGAAACGCAATACTTTAGCTGGTCTATATCATAAAAGAATGTGAATTCTCATAAGATTTCTCTGTGTTACTGGCCTCCACCCATAAAATTGAACATCCTTCCTAAATTATTAACAAACTATTTAAAACTATTTCACTAGCTTTGATTTTAGCAGAGTGGAAGTCAACTCTGTAACCATCTGGAGTTTTAGGAAAACTATCAAGAAGACATTTTTTCCATAGCTCATAACCTTTAGTTATCTCAGGCAATAAACTTGCATAAACATCTACTGCTTTCCCTGTCAAAAGGCTGCCTAACCTCACGGCATAGCTTCCCTTCTTTAAATTGAAAAGATCAGCCACTCTTTCAAACCTTATTACATATAAAGAAATATCTTCACTATCAAGACAACAGTAAGCTAGGTCTCACAGATCCTCATTGAATACTGGGGTGATGGAGGCATTATTACTGGTACGGATTTTAATTTCAAGTTCATGAGTGGGTCGTACCTTGGATTTTTGTAACGCTCTCTTTTACCTCTTTTTTTTTTCCTGTAGATATTTTGCCGTTTGCTCACATGATGGGACAGAGCATCACCTGAGAGTCCTTGGGTATCTGTCTGCCTCACCAGTGTCTCCAAATCTGCCATCATTAAAAAAAAATAATAATAATTACAATATAAATTAATTTAATACAACACGGAATCACACTTTGAACAAATCTCATCTCCAAGCCCCAAGGACGATCAGGGGAGGCTGGCCTGTGCCTGGCCTGTGCCTGGCCTGTTCCTGGCCTGTGCCTGGCCTGTGCCTGGCTTGAGCCTGTCTTGTGCTGGCTTCCGCGAAATATACGGTGAATATGGTTTCGCAAACCCAGAGACTACCAATCCTACTCAACTGCGCCACTTGTGAATAATTAGGTTCTTATCAATGGCCTCGTTTCGTCTCGGGCTAAATCGAAACTAATTCACCCTCGTCTATTTACTACACTCCAAAAATATATACACATTCCACACACAAATTTATTGTACTTCCCTTTTATTTTACCCCCACTTCGCTTCATTTCCAGTTTCACTTTCCCTGCTTTCAGGGATAAATCCCCGAAAATAATTAACGTTTACGTTCATTTACCTGATTCTAAGTAAACATTAAATTCTATATACACAAAAGACACCCAGACTTCTCCATCAATCCCAATAACAATTAATCAACCCTTACCATGTGTGGATGGTCGAGAGCGACTAAAACGAGACAAAGAACCCATACTTAGTGGCCCCACCTTCGCCATGTCACGGATGGCCACGTCACCAGCCTTCTTCCTTGCCAATAAACGAATCTGAACACCTGACCTACTGTCCGAATAACAAGTCGCATGCTTGTTTGTCACACAATATCTTGCTAATATCTGCCATTAGCGATCTTTTAAATACGAAAATTTCATTCCTTTACAATATATGTTTGTCAGTATGTTTGTGTTTGTTTGTTTGTGTGTGTTTGTTTATTTGTTTGTGTGTGTACGTGTTTGTGTGTGTCTTCCTGTCCGAGTGTGTTTGTGTTCGTGTGTGTGTTTATGTGTGTTTGTGTACGTGTGTTCGCGTGTGTGTGTGTGCGTATTTTTTTATGCGTGTTTGTGTGTGTATGTTTGTGTGTGTGTGTGTGTGTTTTGTGTTTTTAGTGTTTTCCTGTTTTGATGTGGTGTGTGTTTGTATGTGGTGTGTGTTTGTATGTGGTGTGTTTGTATGTGGCGTGTGTTTGTATGTGGTGTGTGTTTGAATGTGGTGTGTTTGTATGTGGTGTGTTTGTATGTGGTGTGTTTGTATGTGGTGTGTGTTTGTATGTGGTGCGTTTGTATGTGGTGTGTGTTTGTATGTGGTGTGTGTTTGTATGTGGTGTGTGTTTGTATGTGGTGTGTGTTTGTATGTGGTGTGTCGTTTGTATGTGGTGGTGTTTGTATGTGGTGTTTTGTTTTGTATGTGGTGTGTGTTTTGTGTGTGTCTTTGTGTTTTTATGTTTTTGTGTTGTGTATGTTTGTGTGTGTATTTTTGTGTTAGTTTATTTGTGTTTTTGTGTGTTTTTTTATGTCTTGTGTGTGTGTGTTTTGTGTGTGCTTGTTAGTGTGTGTGTCTGTGTGTTTGTCTGTGTGTGTGTTTGTGTGTGTGTGTGTGTGTGTGTGTTTGTGTGTGTGTTTGTGTATTTGTCTCTGTTTGTGTGTTTTTGTGTGTGCGCATGACACAGGGCTGTGAAGCATGAACCTCCAGTGTGACAATTTCGTCTATGTTTTTCCACAACACCAATACACATACCATTTTTTCAGGCGAAGAGTCGGGTTGGTCTTAGTTAAATAAGACATAAACATCGCAAGTATAATTGAAGTAAAGGTGCACACTGAAAGATTATACAGAGAAGCCAAAGAATCCACAGAACACGGTAAAATGATATAAATGAACCTACTAAAACCAACCGTTTAAAGCTAGCAAATGACACTAAAATGAATAATACAAAACTTAGTAAAATGAAGGATAAGATCTCAAATTATTTTTTTTGTGTGTGTGGGACAGTAAAAGATGCTGGAATTAAGTAAAATTGACAGTAAAGGACTACAGGAACGCAGGAAATACAAAGCAGTAAAAGGAGCAAATAATGGAATACTAAATCAAACAAACTGATTAACACGAAAGTAATACTAAGAACACAAAATAGTAAATTAAACCAGGAAAAAAATCAGACCAAAAAGATGTGGAGGCTATACATATCACACATACGAACGGAGTTAAACATTAAAACATTAAGGAAAGACAACAGAAACGGGGTGAAGGCAGGTGCAAGAAATGAGCTTAATAACAAACAAGACTTACCCTCATTACTAATGAACTGATAAAGCCAACCGGTTTCTACAATCACTCCCACCGACTGTCCACTATATATATGGTTGTAGTGATTGCAACGTCCATGGCCTAGTGGTAGCGGGCGTGCCATGTGGAGGGCTGCAGTACTGCCAACCTATTCTTTAGGCTCGTTTGGGTGATTGTCCCCCAGTCTGACTCTTCATTTTCTAATATTTTAAAACCTGGAAACAGATACTGGGTAAGATAAAAAAAAAAAAAAAAAAAAAAAAATGTCATGGATAAAACAATGAAATAAGCAAGACAGCAGAGAATCATGAACAAATAAAACTGACTGAGAGAATTCTGATCATTTATACATTAATTTAGGCACCAGATTTCTTAATTCAGTTTGTATGTCTAAGCACTTGGCCACGTACTAAGAATACGCAGGCGAAATAATCAGCATCCAAATCATACACACCACTCCTCAGTCACACGGCAAAAATACCCCCAGCAAGGAGGTGTTAAGCCTCTCAAGATAAGATAAAAAGAGAGCCCCAGTACAATGTGCTGGCCCCTTTTAAAGGTAGAGGGCGCGCACGAGTTTATTAAAGCTTCCCCGAAAACATTAAATAAAGATAGTAAAAAATTAGAAGATAAACGATAACAAAATTACGAAGTGCTAAAGATGCTGGAATTAAGTAAAATTGACAGAAAGGACTACAGGAACACAGGAAAATACAAGCGTAAAAGGAGGAAATAATAGAATACTAACTTCAGAAAAAATAAAATGGGACGAGATAAAAGATCAAAAGAATCAACATGCACACATCACACAAGCTAAAAAAGGCAACTGAACATAAAAAGGCAACTGAACATAAGTACTACAATCACTGGATTGTCATACTCTCTTTAAAGTATATTCAGGTGCGAGAGGCAGCCGCATTCACGGATCCCGATGAAAAGTGTACGGGCTCCGTCACCGGCAACAGAGAGGGATGCAGCGGTTTGTTTCACTACTGTTTCCCTCCCCTCCTGACTTCGATCTTCTCCTCTCCATCGTCAACGTTCGTCGAAGCTTCTAACTCTCTCCGGCATCCCTCACGCTCGGTCCGGCCCATTCACTCCAGAACGTATCGCAGACACCAGGCTGTAACAGGGGAACGCACAGAGACCACGAGAGGAGCGATCGGAGGCCGACCACCCACGACAGAGGGCAACGGGCGCCACTACAGGTCCCGAAAAGAGGGACGAGCGAGACACGACACCTGCCCTCTAATACCGACCATAACTGTGCTGGACTAGAGCATAACGGCACACCCTGCGAAAGAGCTCAATTAGTACATGAATTAGCTGTGAACACAATATGCATTCAATAAAGATATCCAGTGCAATAAATATATCTAAAACCAGAATACAACCTAAATTTAAAAGAACCCAGTAAAACAAACCAAGGAAGGATAATGCAAAAAAAAAAAAATAAGAAAAAAAAAATAAAAAAGGGCCACACAGGCCATAAGACAACAATATTAAACAATACACGAAAATACAAATACAAAATACATTACAGTAAGAAAATATGATGAGAAAGGATAGATCAAGGTAAAGTTTTAATAAGATATATATATACAACAAACAAAACAAACTATAAGATACAGAAAATTGTGCAGTTCAAACTCAAAGCACAAAAGAGGAAGCGGTCACTGCCCTTTCGAGACATCCTGTAAGATTATGCTTGTTAGGTACAAGGCAGCCAGAGAGTAACAGCACTTCAGCAAGATCGTCAGGACGTCTGATCAACTGTTGCCTCACCATCTCCCTAGACTGTGGAAAATGCAGCTCATCACTGCTCGAAGGACTAACTGATTGAGATCGAGCTTGCTTGCCTTCTATGAGGAGTAAGATCCCTAATGATCCTTGTCCTAGGACCCAGTGACTTCATAATCCTTGCAGGGCCAAACCACTTTTCCCTCTCAACCATGCCATTAGCCTGTGGATGGAAATGGTTGTATAACTGCTCTTGATGCTTAGCAACTCGCAGACGTTAGAAAAGAGGACATTCTTGAATTCTGTGCCATTGGCAGTTGTGTGTGTGTTTTCTATGGTGTGTGTTTGTATGTGGTGTGTGTTGTATGTGGTGTGTGTTTTGTATGTAGTGTGTTTGTATGTGTGGTGTGAATGGTGTTTTGTATTTTTTTTTATGTTGTGTGTGTTTGTATGTGGTTGTGCTGTTTGTATGTGGTGTTTGTGTTTGTATGTGGTGTGTGTTGTTTTTTTTAGTTGTGTGGTGTTTGTATTGTGTGGTTTGTATGTA
>NW_023658087.1:0-47500 GCF_015228065.2 Penaeus monodon
GAAATTTCTAAAAATTAATTAATTATGATCAATTTCGGAAAACACCTGTCTTCTAATCAGGCATGACATACAAACAAAATGCCAGCAGCATCTGGGGTTCCCAAGCAATCATCCATCCAAGTACCCAACGTCATTGAATTTCGCTGATCGGAGTCGAGAAGTGGTGCTTTCACCGTGATATAATTGTTAGCGGTCTGTATATCTATGGCAATACCCTTATGCATTTAAGTTTTCCTTTAGACTCACTAGTCACTACACAGACGACAGTCTTTTTTTACCGTTTTTTTCTGCCCTGGAACTCTACAAGGAATGGTACAGAACTAAAGCTTGAAAACTGAAGCCAAATATATTGGTAAAACTTTATCGTGATTTGTTCTTCTTTTATTATCATTATTGCATTCCTTTTATACCTGTTGTTCTTTTGTAGATACCACTGCTAAGATTATTCTTACTAAGACAATCAGTATTATTACAGGTCCAAGTATATTCCTAAAAATATGTAAAATCTGTTTAGAATTGGAAATTTAAAATGTTTAGAATGCAGAATTGAATTTACTTTAGTTCATCCTATTCGTTTTCTGCCTTCTTTCCGACGGCGATAACTTGTACTCTATTTCCCATTGACCGAAGCATAATTTCAGTTGATTACTTTATACAAATATAAGAAGAGCTGTTATAAATTGAATAAATATGCAAAACATAATTAGTATATGTAATAAAATGCCAACAGCATCTGGTGTTCCCAGGCGGTCACCCATCCAAGTACTGACCAGACCCAACGTTGCTTAACTTCGCTGATCGGACGAGAAGCGGTGCTTTCAACGTGGTATGATCGTTGGCGAAGGTTTGACAAACGTTAGCCAGTTTTGTTTTAGTGCTCGTCATTTTTATACATTCTAATATAATGCGTGATTTACTTTTGCTTCAAACTTCATGACCATGACATTCCAGTGATAACGATGAGATCTTCTTCGTAATGTAAGCATAAATCACAATCGGGAGTATTGGCATTCTAAGTCTATTGTCACCACTTTCTTGCATCTGCCACAAACTTTGACGAATTATCGAGCTGTGCAACTCTGTAAAGAATACAAGGTTTACAAGCAGTATGAAGAAATTGAGTAATATAATATTTGATATGGTTTTCAATGTGTATTCATTCTACTGCATCTCTTGCACAGAGCTAGATGATATAGCTAACCACAAGCAGAAATGACTATTATTGATCTTAAACCTTGAGTGATTTCAAAACACATTTTCCCGCTTTGTTGTTATATTATCAATCATTTGTAGTTGTTTGTATCGTTATGATTTATGTTATTATTTTACTGCTATTAACATAGTCATTATTGTCATGATAATGGTAATAAGGATGCTACTTAAATGTAAATGTAAATCATAATTAGCATCATATCAATGATATGGAAATAATATTACTGTTTCATATACAAACAAAATGTAGTATCTTGTTGATGATAATGATCCCCTCATTCTCAGAACTCCCTCGAGTGTGGGCAAGCTAAGGGTGGCTATGCGAAAGGGCTCTAGTAGAAAAAACGGTTAGGATTCGATTGACGCATTGAACGAAAAGTATCAGTTAATACATCGTGCTAATAGACGTGTCTGGTACAGGTTTTTACGTTTTGCTGATCAAATACTACTTAGTAAGGAAAATCTAGATACATACTAGATTAATTGAGATTTAAAAACTTCTATAACAAACGCAGAAACTCAGGCCCGGGTTTGAAAAATCCTAGATCTAGGTTAGAAAACTCAGGATTTGTAATACTGACTAAAGCTTTGTTTATATCAGGAATCGGTGATGAAAAGACAAACATTTACCAAAGTATTATTAAAGTTACAATTGCAAACAGGATTTGAATCCCAATCCCATTCCTGTGATAAGTTGATCCTTACTGTATATCTCTATAGGTTCCTTTTCCGGTCTTTTGTTGCTTCTCTCCCTCACGTATAATAGTGTTAGGGCGACCGCCTCGTCTCTCTGCCACCAACAAAAGGGCCCAGGCTAGGCAGACGGCGTGCTACCCCACAGGGTCGTGAACACTGAACAGCTCCAAGAGGCACCGAGCACCACAGCGTCCCCGAACTCACGAGGGGAAACGCCACTTGGCGAGGCAGGGCACGAAATAACACAAAATGACAGTCTTTCCTTTTTACACAAGTTATTTACCCGTACACTTTTCTATAGGCACAATACAGGGGAAAAACCAGCATGTCACACTGCACGATACGCTTATAACAGGGCAACACAAAGTTTATCAGGTCACAAAGGCACCACAAGGCTTCACAGGAGCAGCACCCAAAATCGGTCTCTTGGCATGTTCCTCCGCTCCTCCGCTCACAGCCAGCTGGTTATGTTTGCCCCGGTCCCTTCATGTTCACACATGCCAGGTCATCCTTTCATGTAACACATGTTTTGCACAGAGACAAAGACCACTGGCGTAGCCAAAAAAAAAAATATAATAATATAGTATGTATGTATGTATGTGTTGTATTGTGGATGGAAGGAGCCAGTCATTGAAACTTTGCTGAGGTATTCATTAAGAGTATAGTATGAATATATCCTTTCTCGTGCTTTCCTACAGCTGTAGCAAAGGGAAATATCTTGGCCCTAGGTGGTGGGATAAAACCATCTACACAATGCAACCCATGTTATGTTGGTCTTGTAATGAAGAGAGTGCTCCTCTTTTTCATGTTAATGATTCTAGTGTGTGAATTTTAGCTCCCGATATCTTTTTTAGAAAAGGGACTATATTGTTTGGTTCTATTCAGTAATGTATGGGGGAAAATCTTGCACTTCATGACTTTCTCCATCCTGTGGGATGGCCTTTACAGCATTAAGTACATATGCTTTTTTAACTGGATGTGCCCACTTAACTAACCTGTTAACATATTCACAAGATGGTGTTCTGCTTCAGAAAGAAGAGTTGTTTTTGTCCAGGGTTTTGAGCTCATTCCTTGGTACCCAGAAAATTTTTGCCCGATTCAGGGATTTTTACTTCTTTGCAGCCCCACCAATTGACAGACTAAAGCTAATAGAAAAATAAAGTGAAGCCATATGTATTATATGTATATATATACATATACATACACATACATAAATATATATATATATAATATATATTCTATATAATATATATATAATATATAAAACATAATATATATATGGTTATTTGTCTATATGAGAAGAAATTTGAAATATCTCAATTTATTTTAATTTTTTTTTGTGGCTTTTCATATGTTTATATATACGAGGGGGGTTCAAAAGTTTGTGAAAAAAAAACAGCATGAAAAAAAGGTTTCAGTTATGATGCTATTTTTCAACATATGCTCGGTTCAGGTCAATACACTTCTGCAGACGTTGATACCAGCCTTTAAGGCCATTTAAGCTTAGATGGCCTTAATCATTTAAGGTCAATCAATTATTGTTATTTTTGATATAGCAGCTCATTTCCATCTTCAACCGATGGAAAATTGGTACCTTCCAAATATTTTTTAAAGTTTGGAAACAGAAGAAATCGGCTAAATTGGGGCTGTAAGGTGGATGTTAGACGATTTCCCATTGAAATTCAGGTAGCAAAAACTTTAACACCGAGCCCCCATGAGCGGGTGCATTGTTGTGGTGGAAGAGATGTGTTGATGTAACTTTCTAGGTTTTTTTTTTTTTTTTTTTTTTTTTTTTGTGACAGTTATCCCCAAAATACTTTCAAAATAAGCAGATGTAATTGTTTTTTTTGCTCTTGGGGAAAAGGCAGTAGCAAAACTTCTGCACTGGGAAAGGGACGGGCCTTTCCCTTTTGAACACTCTGTTTTTGCTTTGACTGGTCCCTTCCCCCCGGCACCCACTATTTTGTTTAAATTTTTACCCCGGATCTACGGTACAGCCATTTTCACCCCCTTCAAAATTTCGCAGAAAAGCTTCAGAGTCCTACTCATTTTTTAAAATTTTCCATTGAAAAATCACCCCGTTTGCTGCGATTGGGAAAAAAAACGCCTGGGGAAATCTTTGAGCGGGAAGCTTGTTACCCCCCAAAAATCTCCACCAGTTTGGGTTGTGAAAAACCCACAGAGATTTGGTGTCCCCCTATGTTTCTTTTGTTCTCATTATACTTTCAGTCTTTTAGGACGCATAGCGGAAATCCTCGTAATCAGCATGCTTTAAAGCAAATGTGTAGTCAGTGTTTATTTTAACTAAGCATTATGCCAAAATGTGTTTTTTGAAGAAATACATTTAGTAATATATTGTTTAGTCTTTTTTCTGGAAATTTAATTTTAAAAAAAATTATTTTTTTTTTTTCAAAAAACCTTGTACTTATTTTCCAGTACAGTAAAAAACTTTACATTTCCCCCCTATTGGTGTAGAGCATGCAAGCATTTAATATGGCAACTAATTTCCATTTCGTCATTCATTAAAAATAGGAAAAGTGCAAATTCGGTGTGAAAATAAAGTCCAAAGTTAATGTATGTGCTTTTAAATTCTAAATTTGTGTATTTCATACTTTACGGATCATTAAAAAGTGCGTTCCCGGGGTTTTTCCCCAAGACCCTGGGAAAATTATTCAACCATGATGAGGATTAATGAACCTATGAGTTTAAAGCGGTCGAAAGGTTGTTTTTGGATTTTTTGGGACCGTTGTGACGGGTTGAAATCAATCCCAAAATATTTTTAACCCCAACCAAAAGATGTATAAGCGTCCCATTTTTTTTTTTTAAATACGAGGTTCCACATGTCCCCTGGGGACCGTCCTATTTTCCCATTTCTTAAATGGCGAAAAAAAGGTTTTTTTTTTTATACAATTATATCAATTTTTATTATTTTTCTGGTTTTAGGGTTTATTAAGTTATTGAAATTTGGAAACATTTAAGAAAATGATATAATGAAAAGACCCTTTCAAAAAAGTCAATAAAAAGGGGTAAACAGGTGGTAGGTTGATAATGACGACCCTTGGGATTAACACTTGTAAGCCATCTGTGTAAATACTTAAAATAAATTTTACAGTGGGTATGGCATGAAATTTTGCCTCCGTGCCGATTGGTTAAATTTTGAAAACTGTTAAGAACAAAAATTACAATTTCAATGTGTTCCCAGAAAAATAGGAAGTGCAGTATTGTTATTATGTAATTTTCATCAGTTTAAGTTTTTAAAACCTTTTTTAAATAATAAGCATTATTTGTCGAAATGTAGTACTTTTGGCTTTCATTAAAAGAAAAAATATTAGATATAATCATTATGTTTGTTTTTTTTGATCCACTATTCTTAGATTGCCACATGTATAATTATTATACTCGAGTTCCTGTACCCCTTTGTTTTAAGTTAGGTAACAAAAAGTCAATAAATGTAAAGGTGCAACGTGATTAATTAAGAGAAAAAATTCATGTTATGTATACCAAAATTTACCCCCAAAGGGTGTCACAGGAGTGGGACGGCACGGGGTGTTTAACACTTGGAGCTGAATGGTTTGTAGCCTTCCCTGTGAATATCGTCAACTATTGTAGTTTTTTTAATTAATAGTTCCCAGGAGTTTGGATCAGTCTGGAGGTACTGCAAAAGGGCCCAGTTTCAGAAATCTTTAAATTTCGGTTTTTTATTTGCAAAAGGGTAACCGTTGAAGTCAATATTTTTTGAATGTGAATCCTTTGTTAAAAAGGGGGTTAATTTAATTTTTTTTTATTCAAATAATAAATTTAGATGTTTCCCTCCCGGGGGGAGGGACCAATCCCGGAGGTACTGCAATACCGGGCCGATCCGCGGCAAAGGGAGCAACCCCTAGCACTTGCCATTTTCCAAAAATCAGTTAATTGTAGACCCCACATGGGGTGTATCAGATTTTAAGTGATAAGAACAGAACTACACTTGATTTTACCAAAAAGGGCCCGAAAAGCGTACTAAAACCAAGGTTGTGGCGTGTCGGAAAAAAATGTTTCTGAAGATTGCTAGTGATTTTTTATGATAAAATTTTAACGACGACTTTGGAAGTTTTGAAATTTGTTTGGGAAGAAAATGTTTCCTGATAAAAATTCCCCAAAAACTTTGCGGGTTTTAAAAGGAAACTTTATCGGACAATACTGTAGCTTTTTAGTCAAAAAACTTTTTCAACCCACAAAGACACAGCCCTCAACACCACACACAAAAACAATATTATATATGCCCAAGGTATATATGTTTAAATATTTAGACCCCTTTTTTCGCACACACTGCTCCCGGGGGATGGATTACTCGTAAAAAAAGTAAGGACCACTAAACCCGCCCACCGAAAAAATTTCGTACATATTCTGTATTTGCTTTACAAGAAAAATTTTTTTAAAATATAATAAATATATATATATATTATAATTTATATTATATATATAATATATTAAAATATTTTATTAAAATATATGGAAACCTTAACGAAAGAAATGTTTTTTCGGGGATATTTTTAAAATTCTATGATCGTTTTCTATATGCATATATTTTATATATTATATATATTATTATATATATATATATTAAAATTTATGAGAGAAAAGAAGAGAAGAGAGAGAGAGAGAGAGTATTTTCGATATTTGATATTAGTCTAACTAAATTTCCCAAAATTTGAAAAATGCTTCCCGTGTGATTTATATCATGTTAATATTACATTTCTACAAATATTTTGTACATGGTATCCATCTTATTTTAGATTTCGAAGGGTTTGATGAATATGTTGAGTGTGAGGGGATTTTTTTTTTTTTAATATATATATATATTAAAATATATTAAAAAATTTTTTAGTAAACTATATAAAAATTAAAATTATTTTATTTAATATATTAAAATATAAAATAAATTTTTTTAAAATATATATATATATATATATTATATTATATTTTATTTTATATAATAAAAATAATAAATATATATATATATAAAATACAAAAATTTCCATAAAATTCACAGATATAAAAATAGTAAATACCTAAAAAACTTTATATAAATTTTGGAAATTAGGGATTGTTGATAGAATTTTGTTTCCCAAAAAAGTTTATAATAGAAAAATGGAGTTCCTGTAAACTTTAAAAGAAAAGTTAATTTGTATTTGAAGGTGTTAAGGGGCGTGGGGTTTCCCGTAAGTGGAGCGTGGGCGGCGGGTGGTTGTATTAGCATATTACCCGGCCGGAGATACCGGGGTCATGAAGGGGGTTTTCCAAAGGGGAGGCTACCCTTGCACTCCGGGGGCGCGCCCTTGCGATTAACCCAAAAGGGTTTAACTCGAGTGCGCAAATTTTTTTTATGGGGGACTGCGTTGCGCTATCCCCCTTTTTACATATCGTTATACAAATAGCATCCCCCCTTTTTAAAATCGTTTTTAAAAAATTCCGCTATCCCCTTTTTACATACGTTTTACAAAAAATATTTCATTAGAACTAGCTCTCTTAAGTTTGGCGAGGGAAAGATTCTTAAATGGCGTAGATCTCTTTAAAAGTTATGGTTTTTTTTATCCCCTTTAAAATAATGATAAAACCAATCAATAGAAAAAAAACTGTCGAGTGGCTATTTTTTATTTCGTAAAATTTTTCTTTTTCTACCGGCATACAGATCTTTAATCCTATATTAGTATCCAGTTTCTGGGAAAGATTGGAGATGCCAGGGGAGAAAAAAAAACAATATCGAAGACATGACAAATATTTTATTTTTATTATTATTATTTTATTATATTTTTTTTTTTTTCATTTTTAAAATCCCCTAAAATATAAGAAAACATTTGTTTTTTCCTTTTTTGTAAATTTGTTGATCGTAGTTTCTTAAATTTTGCGTATCAATTTTTGGCGTAACTATTTTTTCAAGAATATGTTATTTTCCCTTCAGAAATATAATGTTAACACTTCCTAAAACTTCAAGATGTGGGTTTTAGATGAGAATGAAGTGTATGAATTCTTAGGGTCTAGCTTGAAAGGGAATGGGCATTCTAACAGGTTTATTAGAAAACTGAATCCCCTTGAACTATATACATTAGATCAAATGTATATAGTCTTAACATATCATTTTAATGAACCCACCGAAGTGGGCTATAGAATAAAATTGAATAAGACACTAAGTT
Source organism: Penaeus monodon (assembly GCF_015228065.2). Lineage (NCBI taxonomy): Eukaryota > Metazoa > Arthropoda > Malacostraca > Decapoda > Penaeidae > Penaeus > Penaeus monodon. Next base: position 8,082 of record NW_023658087.1, read on the forward strand.
GTTCCCCTCCACGGAAACCTTTAGTAAAAGGCGAAAGATTTATGCGTTTTGAAGGGAAACCAGAGTTAGGTATAAATGGTCACCCAGTAACCAACAAAGGTAGGCTGGGGAATACTAGAACGATAAATATAAGAGCAAGAAAGGGGTTTATCGTGAAGTAAATAGATATTTATCTTACAAGGATTAGCACACTTAAAAGCAAATGTGTAATCATGATGTTCAAATTAACCAAGTATAATTGTCAGGCAGATTTAACTTAATTAGATATAACACTTGAAATTGAAACGTCGCATATGAATACCGTTACTATCATAAACAATCAACATCGATTTTTTTAAAGATTCATGAATCTTTGGATTCAAAAACAAAATCATCTAGGAGTAGTTAATATATATATATGCACCTAAAATTTCGTTGGAAATATCACTGAAGAAATATGCTTTCCTAGTAGATATGGTTTAGTTTAGTTGCACCTCTATGGCTTATTAGTTTGAAATGGTCAAACTATGCCCACATATTGCATCATACATGTACCAACATATCGCGTGAAAATCCGGTGTAGTAGAACGAAGTTGTTAGTAAAAAGTAGTCTGTGAATGAACATCGAACTCGAAACCATGATCATACTTTATAGGACCACTACTATAGTGCGATTGCCGGGTTTCTCGCCGAGATTCTCGGAATATATTCAGCCACGATGAGGACTGTTAGTGTAATCCTCTGAGCGGGAAGCGGCTGTCAAGTGTTGTGCTTGAGAGATTTGATGACCGTTCTGACTCGGTTTACCGATGCTCAGAGGAGGATATCAATCCACAAGTCTGGAAGTATAGTAAACTCCTAACAAGGAAAAAAAAGAACATAATTACAAAACTGAGAGCTTGCCACTTATAGAAGAAAACTTGAACAGAAAATGTAAGTAAACAATTTTCACTAATATTTGGTATTAAATGTTTACATGAAAATTTCATTAATAAACAACTATTTGTTCGTAAATATAAATATAGACACTGATACTTGCTACTAGCAGAACTATTACATACTGATACCATTACTTCTTTATCTACAGTTGATATTATTATGCATGCCACGTCTTTTATTATTGTGAATATTATATTACTACTGCAATTTGTAGATACCTGTAAATTCTGTACCCCCTCTGTTACTTCCTGTAAATATATGGCAACCACAACCACGTTCGCGCTATCCCCCTTATTGCATTTCGTTATGCGGAAGTAATTCCTCGGAAAAACCCACCTGTATAAGTCAAAATTAATGAATGGTATAGCATCTCTTAAATATTTTCAGTTTGATATATCCCAGTGCTTTCATTTAAACTTGCCCCAAAGAAGAAAACTTGCCTGACGATTCTTATTTATGCTGGTAAATTATTATGCAACATTGCATAAATGTATTGATTTGTATTCCGATATTAGCTACTGAATATTCGAACCATTGGAGGTGTACAAAACAGAAAATATCCCACTATATATACAATACGAAAGAATTGGGTAGTGAAAAGAATTTGACTTATATGGGTGTAAGTATCAGTAATATGTTTTGGAAAAATGTAATGTTACATTTATTAACCCCAAAAACCCGATGGGCATGGCATGGAGATACATGCCATGCTCACTGTGAGTTTACTTTTTTATTTATATTTTTTTATTATTATTATTATTATTTTTACACATAGAGGCTAACTTGTTAAAAGCCCCAATGGGGCAATTGAAAAGTATCCCTTTCTGTTTTTTTCCCCTTTTTCCCTGTTTTTCGAAAAATTTTATATTTTTTCGTACGGATCAGAAAACATAAAAATAATGTTTACAAAAACCCAAAACAAAATCAAATTTCATGATTAGTAAAGAAAACCCTTTTCCCCCAAATTTTCAACCCCAAAGGTGAATCAGGAAAGGGCCCGAAGGTCTATAATAGATTTTTGGGGCCCAAAAACACTTACGGGGGAATAAAAATAATAAAAAAATTTTACCCCGACCCCCTCGTCTCTCGGGCCCCCAACAAAAGGGCAGGCTAGGCAGACGGGGGCCCTTCCACAGGGTCGTGAACACGAAAAACCTCCAAGGGGCCCACCGAACACCCGCGCCCAGAACACCGGGAAAGGGGGAAACCCCAAAGTGGGAGGCGGGGCCCGGGAAGTAAACAAAAAATGACGGGTTTTTCCTTTTATTTAAAAAAAGTTATTTCCCGTAAATTTTTCTATGGGCACATTTAAAGGGGAAAAACAGCATGTCACACTCCCCGGGTTTAATCTTAAAAACGGGGAACACAAATTTATTTTTTGGGTTCAAAAGGGGGCCACACACGGGCTTACAGGAGGAGCCCCCAAACTCCTTTCCTTGGCTTGTTCCTCCGCTCACAGCCAGCGCGTCATTTTTGCCCAGGTTCCTTTATGTTAACAATGTTTCGCCCCCGTCTCCGAAAGCCCCCAACGGGCGTACACTTCCCCCCCTACAAGAGAGGGCCCCGTTTGCCTGACTTTACCTAAACCTGAAAAAAATACAAAAAATTTAAAAAAAATCAGTTCTCAGAAAACAAAAATTTCCCCAGCGCGGCTTTTTTCCCCTCTCTCTTGAGTCCCCTTGGAGGGGGGAGGGGGCGGGGGGTAGATTGGCTTGGCCCAGAGGATATTTTTCTGCCCCAAGCCCCGGTCTGGTCACCTTTGGAGTCTGCTGAAATCCCCCTTTAACCCCGCCCAAAATGCTCCCCCCATCCGGTCAGCGCTCCACGTCCCTCCCCGGGCACTGGGGGCAACGTCATTTCTTTTAAACCATCCCCCAAAGGAGAAATTCCCGGGCCCCAAGGGTTTAAACGCCCACCCGGGCCCCCAAGTCCCGGGAAGTCAGGCAACGGCCCCCCCCCAACCAATCCCGCTAAACCGGGGACTCTTCGGGACGCCTCCATTTCCCAAAGTCCCCACTTTGCAAAAGTGGCCCCTTCGGGTTTCCTTTTCCAGAAAAGGGTTACTAAAAACTGTAACAAAACCCCCCCCTGGCCCAACGGGGGCTAAACCCAACCGCACCCCCATCCGCCAGCTGCGGGTTTTTAAATGGGCTCCACGAGGCCCTCTACCCACGATCACTTTGACAGTCGACCCCGGGATTATAGACTCTGCCCTGGGGGAAGGGGGCAGTCGTCCCCAATAACAAACCTTGCAACCCAAAACCCGGGGAAAAGGGAAACTCTTCCCCGGCACTCTCCCCCAGCTTCCAGCCAAGGTCGCCCACACCCCTTAAATCTGGCCCAGGTAGTCAAGGCCAGCAAGCAGTGCTCGTCCAGTGGCCCCCACAACACCGCCGGGCCCCCTTGCCCCGTGTCCCCACCCCATACGACCCCTCCATCCCCTTGAGTTGCCCCCACAATGCCCCGTGGACAGCAAAACTTTCTCGTGGTGCGTCGGAAGTGATAGGGCCAAAATATCAGGCCGCACTAGGGTTTCTCACCCCCAGTTTTCCGGGGGCGGGGCGGCAGGCTTCCAATCTTTTTGGAGCCCCCCAAACGCACGTGGGGTTCGACGGGTTACCCAAGTGGGGGCCCCGGGGAAACGAGGAGGGCGGGTTTGGGCCCCCTTTCTCCAGCCTGCCCGGGGTTTTCCGCCTGTAAAAATTCCTTAGTTGGGCCAGGGAAAAGGGATGGGGACCTTTCCCCCCAGTCCTTGCAGCAAGGGGGGGAAAGGGCATCAAAATTTCCGTCATTTGAGGGGGAAGTGTTTTCCCTCCCTATGACATGATAGTTTTTCCCCTTCCCCTGAAGCCCCAAAAACAAGCCTTGGGAAAGTGCTGGGGCTAAACCTTTCCCTTCAATGCTCCCTTTCTCCACTTTAGCCTTCCCCCCCCGGGGGGCACGGGGGGGCGGGACCCGCGGGGCCTGGGCCAGGGTTTTCCCTTCGGGAAGGCCTCAAAATTTCCCAAGGGGCCCTTGCCAGGCCACCGAGGTCCAAGGGTGTGCCCCCAAATGTAGTTTGCGCTGTTGGCCCGGCAAAGCGTAAAACAAAGAAATCGGGGCCAGGACCACGATCTTATTTTCCCGCAGCCGCGGGGTACGCCCTCCTTCCGCCCCTCCACATCCGCCCCCAGTGGGACAGGGTTCGCCATGTCCGAGCCCGCTTTTCAAGTGGGCCGATTTTCCCGGGCCCTGGGGGTTTGGTGCCCGAAAGGGGTTTTTAAAAGCCTCCCCAACGTGGGTAAGGGGCCCTTTTGGGGATGCGGGGCAGACCCCCCAACACCCCCACCGGGGCCCCTTAGCGCTGTTACCAGCTGTGGGGTTTTCTCTTTGGCCCAGCCCTGGAATCCAGTATTTCAAATTGGGGGCTATGCCCCCCGGGAAAATTCCCCGGTGTACCAACAAAGTTCGCTTCACAGAATGTTGGGGGCCCCGAGGGGTGGGGGGTGGAAAAACGCTTTGCCGGAACTAAAAAGCCCGGGGGGGAGGAAGGGGGTGAGGGGGGGAACGAGGGGGTTGACCGGGCCCGGGTTTTCCCGCCCCCTTTATCCAAGGGGAGGGTTCCGATGGGCCCCCAAAAATTTGCAGGACCACGGGCTCGAAACGACGCGCGGGGCCCTGGGGGTTTTCCTCCCAGGGGACCCGGAAAGGACCCCAGTAAATGACATTTGGCATCTGTTGCCAGAACCTCTCTCCCTTCTCTGTTTGCCCTTTTACTCCCTCGGGACCCATTTTCCTCCTTCATTTCCCTTTCCTAAGGCCCAAACCCTCGCCCCTTCAGAGTCTGAAACCCAAAAATAAATTTCCAACTCTTAAAGCTTTTTGAGGCCTTGCGGTTTTTACTGCTGATTTTCCCATCTTCCCAGAGAAAAGTTTGCTCTGTAGAAACCCCCAAAAACAAGTTGGCAGAAACTTTTCCCGGGCTTCCCTTTGGCATCTCGACGAGATGGGCGCCTGCCGCGTGCCCTCTGTGCCTGTTCTTTTTGCCTTTGTCCCAATTTCCCCTAAACCCGGGCCCAAAATTGGCCCTGATCAGGCCCATCTGGCTCGGTTAAACCTCCTCGTGCCTGCCCCCAGCATAGCCTCCTCCGCTCAGGGCCTCCCGCCATTTTTGGGGAAGACATGATAAATCGGCGCGTATGATCAAAAATCACAAACCCCACTCCGGGACCCCCATTTTTTTACGCCGGTCCCCTCGTCTCTCCCCACCAACAAAAGCAGGTGGGGCAGACGGCGGTTTATAAGGGCGTGAACACAAACAGCTCCAAGGGGGCACCGAACACCACAGCGCCCCAGAACCCCGGGGAGGGAACCCCAAGTGGCGGGGCAGGGCACAAACGAAAACCCAAAATGACAGTTTTTCCCTTTATTTACAAAAGGGTTTTTTCCCCTTTAAAACTTTTTAAGGCACAAAAACAGGGGGAAACCGCATGTCACACTGCGATACTGCTTTTAAAAAGGGCAACACAAAATTTTTCAGGTCCCAAAAAGGGGACACACGAGGTTTTTCCCGGGGGGGGCACCCAACTCCGTCTCCTTTGGGTTTTTTTCCCCCGCCACAGCCGCGGGTCATGTTGCCCAGGTTCCTTTTATTTTTAAACAGGGGTTTGCACAGTTCCGAAAAAACCCCCTGGCGTAGCAATAATAATAAAAATAAAAAATAACCAAAAACAATAACAATAATTTAAAATAGGCACAGTATTTCCGGGGGACATTGAGTTAAATGTTGTTACTTTTTTTGAGACCCAGCTTCCGTAGAACATTGGGGAATTAATCTAATTTTGGTGTTGTTCTTCATTTTAAAGGGGTTTTTTTTCCCTCAAAAATATTTGAACACAAAAAAAACAGGTTTTTTTTAATTACAAATCGTTTCCCCTACGGGAGTTCCCCCCCAATGTAAGGTGGCAAAAGGGTGTACACTTGGGTTGGATTTGTTTCCTATGCTTTTTAAGTACGATGAAAAGGGTTTTTTCGGGTGGATTTGCTATATTTCCAAATTTGATTAATGAAAAAGTGTATGGTTTTACACAATAAAATAGGTGGGGTTAAACTCGAGGGGTTTGATCGAAGGGAAATATAGGGTAGACCCCTTTGCGTGTATTTTTGTCACAACCCCCCGCCACGCACAGGACCGGCACCCCATACACCCGCACGCGCGCCCGGGACCGGCAAAAATAACACGCCCCGCCCCGCGCGTCAAAAACCGCACACTAATCAATTTGAAGCCATGGTAAGTTCCCCTTTATTTTATTTCTAATAAAGATTCCTTTTTACCCCCAATTGAAAATTGGATGAAGTGTGCCTTGAGGGGAATTTTGTAAAAATATAGTAAATTAAGGATTAGCGTCGCCCCCAAAGTTGGCGTTTTTTATGGGGAAAAGATGTAAAATTTATATAAATGGGAAAAAAAAATTTATGTTTTGCCCCGGGGGGAAAGGGTTAAATCCTATAACCAAAAAAAAATTGGGAAAAACCCAAAAAAAATTGAATATATATCAAGGGCATTCTTCCTTTTAAAAAATTTTTATTTAAACATTATATTTTATGCAAGTTTAGTTTGAACCAACCCAAAATGGGCATCGGGAAAAAAATTTAGTAAAAACTCATTGAGTTGTTCCCCTCCACGGGGAAAACTTTAAATAAAAAGGGGAAAGATTTTTTGCGTTTTTAAGGGAAACCCGAGGTTTCCAAAAAAATTGGGAACCGAATTGGGCCAACAAAAAGGGAGGGGTAGGATTCGTTAGAGCGATGTTTTATAAGGGCAAAAAAAAGACGTATCTTGAATAAGCGTATTATTTTATTAATAAAAGGAAATTAAGGACGCATTTAAAAAAATTTGTTATGATTTTCCCTTAAACCAAAAAAATTTTAAGCAGGTTTGTTTTAAAAATAAACTGAACTTAAACCCAAAAAAATTTAAAAATCGCTTATGGACGGAATATTTTTCCCTTTAAAACAAATCATCGGGAAAAAAACGGTTTTTAAGAACCAACCCCTTTTTAATTCTGTATTAGTTTATTGTGTACCTAGGAAAAGGGCAAATGAATTTTATTGGGGATACAGTGGATAGAAAAATGAATAAGCCTTCAGTATTTATTAGTTTGTTTAGTCCCTGGTAGTATTTTATAGGGAGGGCTTTTTTAAAAATATGTTTTAGTGTATGATTTAAACCCCACTATACTTTACTGTTCCATTTGATCAAATGGTGTAGATTATGTAAAATTTTTTTTAAATGGGCAAACCCAAGTCACATATTACATTAATACATCAACATACGAAAAGTAAAAAAAAAGGGTTTTATTAGGAAAAAAGACCTCAGTAAAAGGGAGTTGTGAATGAATTTTAGATTTTTGAAAGCATGATCATAATTTATGGTTCACTTTTATAGTTGCGATTGCCCGGGGTTTTTCGGGCCCCGGGTTTTCGGAATATGTTTTAACCACGATTGGGGGATGTTTGTGTAATCCTCTGAGGGGGAAACGGGTTTAAGGTTGTGCTTTGAGATTTGATGACCCTTTGACTCGGGTTTTTTCCCATGTTGGGGAGGAAAGGGTCCCCAAAGTGGTGGTTGAAATAAAACCACAAGAAATGGGTTTTTAACTTTTTCCCAAATCCTGAAAAAGGGGAAAAATCTTTTTATAAAAAGGTTTTAAACCCTTTTTGCATCGGGGGATTTCAAAAAAAAAAGAAAAGCCTTTAGTGGGTTTTAAACCAAATTTTTGTTTAAAAGTTTTTTTCCTGAGGGCCCTTTTTATCAGTAAGCCATTGTCACTACCAGTGTTATTTTTTATTATATTGCAGTTATTAATTACCCCCTTTTAGTTCTGTAACCCCTTTTATTTTGTAAAAATGTGACTCCGGGAGCAGCAAATAAGGAAAGTCTGGATGGGGTGGAAAAGTGCTTAAAAAACGGACACGAATATTTTATACCATGCGTCGGAAGTAGACGATAATAAAGTGTAAACCCGTTAAATAGAAAAAAATTTCAAAAAAGTTGGAAAAACAAAAAATGCCAATCCCGGGAAAAAATCATAAATCGTTTAAATTGTCAAATGTTCAATGTTTTAAAAATGATGGAAAATTTTAGCATATCAAGCTTGGGCGATTTGTTTAGGGATTGTGTGATCTAGTGGTTTGGGTTTTCTGAGTAAAAACCCCAGGGTTTGAGTCTTCGTAAGGAGGGGAAATTTTATTTCTATTTTTAAAAAAACCATTACCATTAATTTTATTTTATGCACTGAAAGGGTTTTTTTGGAGGCTGTGTTCATGGAGTTTGGGGAAAGGGCTTTCCCCACCCCTCCAAAAAATTTAGGGGATAAATAACAAATTTTGATTTTTTCAATTAAAATTTTTTCATAAATTTCAGTTAAAAATGCCTCCCAGAGCAATACGTAGATCAACCATTAGGTTTCTGCAAAAACCCCCCTGATCCATGGGCCCGGGGGGAAAAGGAAAAACCCTAGTAAACCCCCCAGTTCTCAGAAAATCCGGTTTTAAAATCATGTGTTTTGGGGGGGGGGGGTTTCTCCACAAATAGTTTACATATTTTCTAAAATTTAATTGCATTTTTTCACCGACCCGGGAACCCGGGAAGAAAAATTCTGGAAAGCGTCATTTTTGTGGGGGAACCCCTTTTTAACAAACTATTTGAAAGTTTGCTAATTTTAAAAAATTGAGAATGCATATAAATTTTAAATAGTTCATATCCTCTTCAAAGAGAATGGGAAAAATTTCCAAGTAAAATTCCTATGGAAAACCCATTGTAAAATTTTGTGGTGTTCTGTTTGGAAAGAGTGGTTTAAGCCCTTGTTTTGGGATTTTTTTTATAAAAAAATTTTTTAAAAAGGTTTCTATCCTTTCACTTGATATGCACGTAGGATTTAATTTAAGGGGGGCACCGAGTGAAAAAGCTTTTTTTTTACAGGGGAAATAATTTGTATGTGTAATATTTAGTAATTTTACCCGTGGCATAAGTTTTATGATGAAAATTGGGTTTTTTTTGATTATGAGTAGATTAATCCGGGTTTTTAGTAGGGACCGTTTGGGCACTATTAATTTTTTAAGAAATAACGCAAACCCGGAAAATAAAGGAAAAACCCAAAAAGTTTTTCCCCCTCCCCCTTGGGGGAAGGATCAGTTTTGGGGAAATTAAAGTATTACTTGGGCGATTTCCGACAACCCGGTGGAAAAGCCCTAAAACGGGACCTAAAACATATTTTCAGAGGGGACGTTGGTATCCTGCCCAAAAGTTAAAAAATTTTATTTAATAAATTTGGAAAAAATTTTTCCCCGGGGGAAATGGGGCCAATCCCCCAGGGTTTCTGGGAATTTTTTTTTTCCCCCGGGCGATCCGCGGTAAGTTTAAGCAGGCCCTAGCACTTTCCCTATTTCAGAAAATTGGTAAATATATCTAAAATAGTTATAGTTTAAATTGGGCTATAAATTTCCCGGGGTGTATTTGTGTTACGTTATAAAAATAATTAAGATTGAATAGCATATTTTCCCCCGGGGGACATTTAAATTTGGGTTTTAATTTTACATTTATGCGAAACCCTGTAAAATCCATCGGTATTTAGGATATAGTGTATATGTGTGTGTGTGTGCCCCCATCAGTATGGTACGAACCCTTGAAAAAAAAGGGGGACTTGGTAAATGTATTTTTGATGATATAAAATTTAATTTTGGCCCAGGGCTTTTTTTTACCTTTCGATATGTACAGGATTGGTTTCCCAAAATGCCTTGCATGTGAACGTTTTTTTTTCTAAACTTAGTTTTTAAAAGTTGTGTCTTCACTTGGGTTTCTTTTGAAAAGCCAAAAGGAAAATTTTTTTCCCAAAAGTATTGTGAAAGGTTTTGAGGGTTTTGAGTGTGAAACGATGGTGGGTCGGCGGGTGGGTTGTTTTTGCATAATTTCCTGGCACAGGGATCCGTGACCGAAAGGGGGTTCTTAAAAACGAGGCTCAACCCTTGCCTGGTGTTTGTGGCCCCCGGGGGAAAACCAAAGTGGTTTGGGGCGCAAAATTTTTGGGAAAAGGGGGGGTCCGTTTTCCCCAAACCCCTTATAACCTTTAAATTTTACCCAAAAGTGTATTAGGAAACTTGTCCACTAGTTGTTAGTAAAATAAGTAAAATTAAAAAAAAGACCGGGTTAAAGGGGAGGAAAAAAGTGGGGAGGGGAAGGATAAGGGTGGGGTCGAAAGAGATTTAGGAGAGAGAAAAGGAAAAATTGGGGGTTTAATAAAAATGGGGGTTAAAAAATTTGGGGGATAGCTTACGGAGGAGGAAAGGAGGCAAAAGGTCGGTGGGGGCCCCCCCGCCAAACCCCGGGGGTTCCCCCGCTGCCCTGGAGGAGTCACTCGCTTGCTGAGCGAACAAAGGGTCGGCCCAGGTAACCTAGTCATTCTTTACTTCCCAAATTTTGGGTTTAAATTTTAAAACCCGCCCATTTTTAAAATTTTACATAACTTTTTCAGGAATATATGTTTGTTTAAAAGAGTTAAAAAAATGAAAAAAACAGGAAAAATTTTTGTTCATTTAAGGTAGTATTTATACTAGCATTAACAAAAATTTTTTAGTAATTGTTCCCAAACTATATCAGGGTTTTTTTGGGGGGGAAAAATTTTGGGTATTTTGAAGGGGAATGCCCTTTTAGGGCCCTTTTATGAAAAAAAAGATGTGAAAAATGGGAAAGCTGTTTAATTATATATAAAACAATATATTATATTAATATAATATATATAAAAATTTTTAAAAATTATACATTTTTATATTTTATATATATGGATTTATATTAAATATTATTTTAAAATAATTATATATTATAAAAAAGATTTCTTTTTTAAAAATTATTAAATTTTATGAATTTTTTGTTTTTGGAAAAAACCCCCAAAAAGATAAAAATCAATATTAAACCTAAATATCTAAAATACAAAAAACAGGGGGGTTTTAACAACTTTCCCCCCTTTTGTAAATTTTATGGAAAGTAAAAATTTTTCGGGGTTAAAATTTTGAAAAAAAAACCCCTAAGGTAAAATATAAAAACCATTGAGATATTGAATGAATAAAATAATAAAAATCGTGCTTTTGATCAGGGGAAGCAAATTTTAATAAGGGATATGGAAAAATCATAATGATAAAAGGGTATCTTGATAACTTTTAAAAAAAAACCCAAAACTGGGGGAATAAATTTTATTTACTGGTTTTTAAACTTACCCATTAGTAATGATTTTTTGGGAATTTTTAAAAATAATAAAAACTAATTTGCTTTTTTGGGAAGCAAAAATGGGGAATTTTGGTTATAATTCTTTAAAAATTTTAAAAATAATTTCCAACCGAAAAGAAAACTTAATTGAAAAAAATTTAAAAAAAACCAATAAGGGATTGGGAAAGAACCTTTGAAAAAATTAAAATTGGGAAAAATTGTTGGGGATTTTTTTTAGGTTTAGCTTTTTATCTGTCATCCCTTTTAATTTTGTTGTTCTTTTTTTTTGGAAATTTTTCAATATTTCCCTTTTTAAAATTAAACTTTTTCCCCATTGGTTTTTGAAATTTGTTTTTTGGGAAATTAAAATAAATTTTTAAATTTTTTAAGAAAAAGAACTTTTAATTTTTACAAAAATTCGTTAATGGAAAATTTTTTAATTTTTGGAAAAAACAAACAAAGTTTTTTTTAATTAAAAGGGGGGGCGCCAAATCAAAATTTTTTTAAAAAATTTTTTTGGTAAGGGGAAAACCAAATTTTTTAGAAAACCCAAATTTGAAATAAAATTGTTTTTTATATAACATTTTTAAATTTTACTTCACTTAATTTACTGTTCACTTTTTTTTGCCCAAAATTTTTTTTTGGAAATTTTTTTAGAATTATTTTTAGTTCCCCCTTTTTATTTACTACAAGACCTTTTTTTGTAACTTTTTTTTGCTTTTTGAATTAAAAAATAAGATTTATTTTTATTTAAAAAAAGGAAAGGTGTTAAATTTTTAAAAATCCTTTACTAACTTGGCAATAAAAAAAAAGCAGTTTTTGGGACCAGGCGGTACCCCTCCCTTTCCAAACCCTTCAATTTGGGATACGGAGAGAACGGGGCTTTTAAGTTTTTTTCGGGGGTTAAAAACCAAAACCTTTTTTTAAGGGGTTATTTTTAAAAAAATCTTTTTTTTGTTTTTGTAAATTCTTACAATCTTAAATTGTAAAAAACTCACTTAAGTAACTTTTACAGCCTTTTTTTGGCCCCTTTTCCCAAAAAAATGGTTTTTATTTTAGAATTTTTTAAAAAACTAGATTCAATTCTTTGTTCCTCAAAAGTTTCTTACTTCCTTTTTCTGTTTTACCATTTTTCATAAATTGTTTTAAATTCCCAAGAAAAAAGTAAAAAAAATTGTCTTCAAAAAAATAAAGAAAATATTTTAAATAAAGAAATAATTTAAAAAATTGAAAATAAATTTAAAATTTTAACAAAAATCCTTTTGTTTGAAGGGGAATCCCTTTTTTTTGGAACCCCCAAGTTCTTAATTCGTTTTCGGCCCCAGGCGGTGTTTTTTTTTAATTTCCTGGCGAATTAAATTTAAATTAAAGTTTTATTAATGTTAAAGGGGTTTTTTTAAAAAAAATTTTGCCTTTTTTTTTTTTTATAAATTTAAATGCCCAACACAATTCGTTTCCCGGGCGGGGCACCCCCCAAATAGGCCCCTCTTTCTTAGTGGGCGGGGGGTTCTTTTTAAGTTTTTTATCGTTTTCGTTTTTGTTTTTAAAAAATTTCCAAGGGGTTTCAATTCTTTTCTAAAAAATAAAAATGTTTCCTTTTTTTTTTTGCTTTTCCCAAAATAAATACATTTATTTCAACATTAACCACCAAATTGGGCATAGGCTTTTGAAAAATTTAAACTTTTTAAAACCCAAAATTTTTTTTTTTCAAACCCGAAAAATGATCGTAAAATTTAATTGTTAAAAAAATTTTTAAAAATTTAATTTTAATTTTTGATTAAAAATTAAAAAAGTTAAAAAACAGAAATTGAATTTTGCTTTGTTTTTTTCTTTTCTATTCGGGGTTTCTTTTTGTTGGGGGCCAAATTTTTAATTTATTTGGATAACTTTTCAAAAATTTTTTTTTTATAAAATGTTTAAAGGAAATTTTTCCTTTAAAAATTTTTTGGGGAATGAAAATTTAAGGGTAAATTTTTAAAATTAATAAAAGGTTTTTAAAATATGGGTTAGGGGGGGTTTTACAAAAAAAAGTAATTGAAAAACCCAAAACTTTGCCAAAAAAAACCTTAAAGGAAAAAAAAAGCATTTTTTCAAGTTTATGGAAAAAAGTTTTTGTTGGGGGGGTTTTAAAAATTCCCAAGGCTTTAAACCCTTTTCACTGTTTCAATACCCCTTTTAAAAAATGTTATTTTGGTTTTTTTTTTTTCCTTTTTTTTTCTTTTTTTAATATTTTTAAGTTTTTAAACCATTTTGGAATGGCTTAACTTTGTTTTAAAATAACCCCAAAAGAATTTTTTGACCCTTAAAAAAAAAATTTTCTATTTTTTTTTTTTTTCCATTGGTAAAAAATGAAGGGTTTTTCAAGTCCCCACATAATTTTAAATTAATAAATAAAATGGCCCGAACCCCCAACATTTAACTTTTTGTCGAAAAAAAAAGTTAAAAAATTTGGAAAAAAAATAAAAAAGAAAAATTTTTTTTTAATTTATCCCCCCGAGTGTTTCCCCAAAAAATTTTTGTTAAAAAAAGGTCTCTTCCCCCCCCTTTTTGGAAATTTAATTATTGGGGGGGTTTTAAAAATTTCCTTTTTAATTTCCCAAAATATATAAATTTAAACCAATTTTTTTCCTCTTTTTTAAAACCCTCCTTTTAAAAATGGATAAATTTTGTTTTCAAAAACTTATGAAAAGGTTCCTAAAATTGAGATCTTTTTTAAAAAAATAAAAAAATGTTTTGGATAAATTTAAATTTTAAACCTTTTTACCCGCGTTAAATTTAAAAAATTAAATTGGGCTGTGCCCAAAATTTGTAAAAATAAAAGATTTTGAAGTAATTATAAAAATTGGAAAAGGGAAAAGATTTTTAATTTATAATTTTAACTGGCATTTCCCCGAGGTTTTAAAATTTTATTAAAATTAGCCTTTTTGTTTTTTTTTTTATTTAATTTTTTAAATTTTTAAAGGTTTCTAAACTTTTTTCGCCTTTAAATTTCCCCCCCCCCCCCCCCCCCCCCCCCCCCCCCCCCCCCCCCCCCCCCCCCCCCCCCCCCCCCCCCCCCCCCCCCTTTTTTTTTTTTTTTTTTTTTTTTTTTTTTTTTTTTTTTTTTTTTTTTTTTTTTTTTTTTTTTTTTTTTTTTTTTTTATTATTTTTTTTTTTTTTAATTTGTTTTTCGGTTAAAAAAAGAATTTAAATTAAAATTTTTGGCCCAAAAATTTTTTTTTTTAATTTTTTTTTTTTTATTATTTCCCTTTTTTAAATTTTACCCCTTGATTGTTATTAGACAGCGTTATACTGTGTGTTTCTCATAGTGATTATCCCGTAAATATGATGTATTGTTTTCTACACCCATCCGAAAAAAAGAAATAAATCTATTTTATATAATTCCACCCGTCCTACCATGATAAAAATAGAATCTGTTTTCTATAAATGACCCGCCCTACCATGAGTTAATTAATCAGAACTAAGATGGCCTCTGTAACCGCCGCTTGGGGTGACATATAACATACTAGTACAAGAAAATGAAGAAGTTAAAGAGCGTTCTTGAAAAATAGTAAATGAAGATAACATTTGTGTTTCAAGTGGTCACCCATCCGAGTAGTGCCAAACATACTTAAATATGTAATAAAATGCCAACAGCATCTGGTGTTCCCAGGCGGTCACCCATCCAATACTGACCAGACCCAACGTTGCTTAACTTCGCTGATCGGACGAGAAGCGGTGCTTTCAACGTGGTATGACGTTGGCAAAGTATGATAAACGTTTAGCCACTTTTCTGTCGTGCTCGTCATTTTTATACATCCTAATATAATGTATATTTTAGTTTTGCATCAAACTTCATGACAATGACATTCCAATCATAACATTGAGATCTTTTCCATAATGTAAACATCAGTCACAATCGACTACTATCGGGAGTATTGGCAATTCTAATTATTGTCACCAGTTTTTTGCACCTGCTGTAAGCTTTTACTAATTATTGGGCTGTGCAACTTTGTAAAGAATACAAGATGTAGAAGTAATGATAAGAAATTGAGTAATATGATATTTTATATGATTTTTAATGTGTACTCATTCTACTGCATCTCTTGCACAGAGATAAACGATATAGCTAACCATAAGCAAAAATACCGATTATTATTGAATCTTAAATTTTGAGTGCTTTCATAAAACATTTTTTGCGTATTGTTCTTGTTATTATCTTTTTTTTATTTGTTTCGTATGATTATTACTAGCATTTTCAATATATTATTCTCATCATCGTTATTGTTATTAGATTATGATAATACTGTCATAACATAGTCGTTGTTGTCATGATAATGGTAATAAAACGATAACTTAAATGTAAATATAAATCATAATTAGCATTCATATCAAAGATACTGGTAATAATATTATTGATCATAATTCGAACAAAATGTAGTATCATTGTTGATAATGATTACCGAGCAGTAACGATGATTAGTGAATTAATATTCGACAAAATGAAATATAGCAATTATGGTAATATCACTGTCTCTGGTAAAATGATAATACTAACGCATAAAGAAGTCATTTAGGCCCTTATATGTAGTTAAGATATAAAATAAGAAATTTGTTTTACAGTGGTTTAGCCTTTTTTTTCGTGGCGGAGTATTCTCGACTCTCCATCCACAATGGGTTCCTTATCCTCAGAAGTTTTTTTCCCCTCGTGTGTGAGAAAGGGAAGAGTGGCTATGCGAAAGGGCTCAGTAGAAAAAACAGCTAGGATGCGACTGATGCACTGAACGAATGCACCGTGTAATAGAGTGTCTGTGTTACGAGTGATGGTCAAATATTTAGTAAAAAAAAAATAATACTAGATTAAATTGAGGTAAAAAATACTAGATTTATGGATTTCTATTAACAAACACAGAAAACTCAGGTCCACAGTGAAAATTTGGACCTACGTTGGCAACATGATTAGAAATTGTTTTTATATCGCTTATATGTGGGAAATCGGTGATGAAAAGAGAAAAATATGACTAGAGAATTGTTAAAGTTACAATTGCAAACAGGATTGAATCCCAAATCACCATTCCTGTGTTTAGTTGATCTTTATCATATATCTCTAGAAGCATGACTGAGATTTATTTACGGAAAAAGGAATCATCATGAGTAATCATCGCATGTTCCAGTTTGCATAAATGAATAGTGACCCTAAATTAGATTTGCTTGCCTTAGTGATCATGTGGTACTGCATGGAGAGTAAAAAAAATTCCAACAAAAGGGAGAAAAAAGTCAACAGTGTAGATATTTATTTTATGTCACCCATACATTCGAATACTTTGGCATTTATTATATATGCTATATAAGCCATACATATTTCCCTAAAGAACTCAATAAAAAATTATGCTTCAGTCAACAGCAAAACAGTAAAAGCAAATTTACCGTGCAAAGAGGGAGAAGGATAGAACGAATTTAGTAGTAATCGCATGAATATAATAGTAAAAAATACAAGTACTGATATCTGCAAAAGAACAGTGGAAAAAATGATAGAAATAAAGATAATATCAATATCCAGGACAGCAAATAAAATTTTTAAAAAAGTCGCGGCTGTAGTTTTATTAATTGGATTGTTATACAAAAGTATATTTGTTTGTATATATATATAATGAAAAATGTCTTTTTTCCTTTCCCCAAGTGTTTGAGTAATAGTTGCAAACCATTTAAATTTTTTATAGAGTATTATGGGACAAAAGAGTGATAGAAGTCTAGCAGAATTTGGTAAATCATTAACCATTATTGGGTTTACTCCCTTAAGTGTTGGACTGGTTGATGTTAGTATGAATCTCATTGATGTGACTCTGATGCCATGGCATTGAAATTTGCAAATGGTAGTAAAGAGTAAGCAATGATGATGTTGTATTTGTTATAACATTCTAAAAGGATGATAAATGATGGTGATAATGATGATAAAATTACTAGTAATAACCATTTTACGAATACTGATATTTTGAAGACTGATAATACCAACATAAAACAATACGATAACAGCAAGAAGTGCCCCAAATATGATTTCATGTGAACACAGATTTATAACCGTATTCAAGATCATTTTACTCAATATCTAATAATTACTTGTATATCGTGCATTTTCCCTTTTTAAAAGTTGCACAGCTCAAAAATGAGTAAATGGGCTCACGACAGGTGCTTTAAAGTGGTGACAATTGTCTGTACCCAAAAAGTGATGATTGATGCACTGTGGAGCAGATCCGAGTGATTAGATGGAATGCCATTTTAAGAAGTTTTATGCCAACAACAAAAGATAAATTATATTATGTATGAAAAATCTGTGATCACTGAGTAAAGCTGGTTAATGTTTTAAGTTGACGACAACGATCAAACCACGATGAAAACACGGGTTGTCGGCCGATCAGCGAACTGAAACAACGTTGGGTCTGGTGAGTACTTGGATGGGTGAACGCTTGGGAACACCAGATGCTTTGGGTTTTTTATATGCATTTCTCAAGGTTTCAGGGTTAAAATTGTGTTGCAAAAAGAATGTTTTTTTACAAGCCTTCCCTCCGGCGCTGTATAACTTTTTACCCTAAGGGGAAAACGCACAAACGAAGCATTCAGCAAACATTAGGTCCGTCTAAGTCCCGTAGAAAGATTAAAAAAATTTCCAAAAACAAAAACTTGCACAATGGGAAAAGTGCATTTTTAAAAAAGGGCTCAAGTAAAAAACATGTCGGGCTTTTCTTTCTTTTTTTCTTTTTTGGATTTTTTGGGTACAACCAGCCTTGGGGGCCAAGGTTTTTAAGCCAAGGGAAATTATATTCTTCAATCATATAAGGTCATAAAGTTTTGTCTCCCTTAAAAAATGATTTTTTAGATGTATTTTTTTCCATCTGTAAATTTTGGTAATGTAAAATCTTATTTTTTTTTGGAAAAAAATTTTTTTTTTTTCCCTTTGTATTATGTATTGTTGCAGACAAAAATATTGGGGGGAATGTAAGGCTAATTTTCCCAGAGTGACATTGGGGGGGGAATCTTTTTTAAATGTAGGGAGTGAGGTGTTTTTTTAGGGGGCATTCCCCCAGTCGAGCCAACACCCCCTCCCCCCTTTGATTTTCCTGGGGTGTATCCCACAGTTCATTGTGGTTTTGATTTTTTGGTGGTTGGGGGGTGGTCCACTCACTTTGTAAGGAATGTTTTTGTTTTTATAAGAGACACAAAACACCTGAGATCTGAGGACTAGCTAAGGTCAAGATCCCATTGACCGGCTAATTTGTCACCGCTCTTTCCCAGGATACCAGAGGGGCCCTGGTACCCATTTTAGTTTATTGATTTGTTGGCCATTTAGCTTACAATGATTTTACCCAAAAGTTCATTTTTGGTGGTTTCTAAGATTTAATGGCTTTATAAAACTAATGAATCGAAAAAAATATTTTTCTATCGTGGGTCGTCGATAGTGCAAAATCATGGCTTTATAAATGGAAAGAAGTTAGAAAGAAAGATGATTATGATTCGCGTTAAACTTTTTCCTTTCAGCGACCATACCCCCGCACCCAAACCCCTTCTGTTTTGGGAGCCGTTGGTATATATTTTTGAAAAAAGGGAGATTTTTAATAAGTCTTTGAACTTGGAACCCCTCCACCCCCCGGCGCCATGGTTAGTGATGGGCCCAAGCCCCCAGAGGGAAAAAAATTGGGATTTTCCCATGGCCATATTGCCCTGAACCGGGGTTCGATGGTAGAGAAATCTATACCGACTTTCTCGCGAGGTCGGAGTCTCGGGGAAAAAGGGCCAAATGCCACTATTCCCCTTAGGGTGGTCGGGTCTCGAGCCACCTTTGCGGCATAGTTCAGGGAAACGGTGGTCTAGTGGAGGGGGGGTACCCTGACTCTACTCAAGACGCTCGCCCGAGTGCACTTCAAGGTCCAAGACACCCACGCAAACAAGCATTCTGCCAGCATCCAAACCTTTAAAAATTGTTCCATGCCGAACCAACACGATGACCCATAATTACTTTAGACCTAATCAGGGTTTTATATACCTTTAGCAAAGACTGTCTATGGCTCCCATTTATTCCAAAAATATATTTTAAATAAATTTAGTGCTCTTTGACTTTTTTTTTTTAAATGACCAATTTGGGGTCTTTCCAATTTAGTCTATATCAAAAAATAGACCTAAAAATGTAGCGAATTTTGAATAGGTTTTGGGGGGTTGCAAAGGTTAGCCTTTTTTGGTTCCCTCCTATTAAAAAAAAAAAATATCCCAAACTCTTTTCTAGGGAAAACTTAAAACCCCATGGAGGCCCCATTTAGAATCATATCAGTCCCAAATTGGATGCGATTTGCTGGAATTCTGCATTATTGTGGAATGCCTAAGCACAATCATCATTACAGGGAATTTAAAAGATTCCGGGGAGGAGTTGGTAAATGTCTTAATCATAATAGAAATAATGTTGGTGACAGACATTTCCTTCCCTTTGCCGGACAAAATGCCCAAAAAGTGACTTGTCGGAAAAAAATTTGACGAAAAAGTTCTGTCAGAAATGAAATCTTGAATAAAACAAGGCAATTCCCACGTAACCCAAAAGCAAAAATTTTTTTAAGTACCCCTATGCCATGTCATGTCGTAGGTTTTTTCTATATTAAAATACTGAATAAAAAAATTTTTTTTTGGAAAGGGCCTCTTGAATATGACTGCCCAGCTTTACTCTGATCAGATTTTGGGCGCCCCTTTGCGGAACCCGCACGCTCGCAACTAGTAAATTAGGAAATTTTTAAAAAAGCAATACCCTAGTTAACAATTCGTTCCTGCCCTTTGGAAATTTGGGCGGTAGGAGATGGCAAGTCTGGGTTTAACCCCCCCTTCAATATGGGAAGATGTGGGCGAATGCATGATTTTGGGAAAAGTGTGGTTTTTCCCAAATTTCTTTGTACACTTCTAGCCCCCAAATTTTCATGTATCAGTTTAAGATGCTTCTCATCTCATATCGAATCTATCGGGGCCGGGGGATGTCCTTCGGGTTTCTAGGGCTCGGACAAGCTCACCCTTTGTAAATCTTTATTGTAATCAAAGCTCTCCTGTGGCAAAGTGTTTTGTTGCAGCTCCCCTCTTCTTTGTGGTCAGGAAGAGGATGGAATTTAGCTAGCTGCTTTGTATGAGATAACTGCCGGGCGAGTGCTTTAGCAATGTCTCAAGGTGATCGAAATTAGGCCCTCTTCAGTGATGATTTTTAATTTTTAAAAATTTTTTTTTTTTATTAATAGTGGACCAAACCTTGATGTTTTGTTTTGGGCTATTTATTTGAACAAAGCTCCGGGCAGGAGTCTCTTTTTTTTGTTTTTTTATTCTACGAGCCCAGCTTTTGCTATTTTTGAAATTGCAAAATTCCCCTTTTAGTGATGTTTTTTTTGAAAAGCGTTGAATTGGGTCGGCACAGTGCCCGCGGCAATTTGGTGTCCACCAGGGAACTCATGTTTAACGCTACTTCGGTTTAGGAATGGATGGCAATGCTGCTTTAAACAAATTTTCTGAATATTGTTTATTTTTCATCAATGGTTTCTCCAACAAGTTCGAGCTTGACGCTCCTTGTGAAGGCAACCAGTCTGTCGTTTACTTTAAATTTGGGCGCGAATTGTTCCCCCTGTGTCGCATAAATTTTTAAAATAAAAATAGGAAATATCGTTTCCCAACGAGTGTCAATGGTGGCCACAGGCATTGGCTGCTTTTGATAAAGACAGTATAAGTCAAAAAAGCTCAAATTCCCGGTATTATCGTCCCCCCGCCGGATTCCCATCTTCAGGATTAATCGAATATAAACAACTTAACTACTTTCCCACCTTACCTCCCCTACAGGGAACCCTAACGTTGATGAGCATTTTTAAAAACAGCTAAAATTACTTTTTTTTGTGGGAGACGTTCCCGAAGAGCAAAAAGTATCATAGCTATCACTGCCATCAGGTGGACTAAAGTGACATATAGCCCGATAGTGCCATTAATTTTTTCTTTGCAGCGACAAATTCCAAGTAGAAAATAGTCACTTCTGTAAAAGGGAGGCTTTGGTGGTGTCATGGACTCCACCCCACCCCTACCCTCCGATCCTTCCGACATAAAAGGTGTTCCTCAGCGAAACGACCCCGTCAGAGACGAGGTTTGCTAAGTGCGTTTCTTGGAGAACTATAAAATCGAACATAGGACGAGGTAATAATTTAGGTCATTACTTTAGTAAAAACTTCGACATTCTAGGGGATAATGGGCGACGCGAAGATTATTTTTTGGGGTTTGGAAGTGCCTTGTCCACCATTTTTTTTTTTTTTTTTTTTGGGGGGGGGGGGAGAACCCCCTCTCCCTGCTTCCCGGGACCTCTTCGGGATGGTTTGGGACGAAGGGCCCCTGTCTCACCTCCTGGCGAGAAACGATTGACAGATTTCGATCTGCTTCTCTC
Organism: Penaeus monodon; assembly: GCF_015228065.2. Classification (NCBI taxonomy): domain Eukaryota; kingdom Metazoa; phylum Arthropoda; class Malacostraca; order Decapoda; family Penaeidae; genus Penaeus; species Penaeus monodon. The sequence continues at coordinate 29,657 of NW_023658087.1, forward strand.
CCCAAAGCGATCGCGAGCCGACGAAGTCCTCACAGGGGGTCCCGGAGGGAAGGTGCGCTCCGATGTGATTCGGATCAGCCTCCTTAGGTTTTTATGCGGGTTTTATGCGCCATTTGATCGACCCCAAATTTTGTCAAATGATAAAATTTAATATTTAAATTTTTTAACGGTTTTTTAGGTCGGCAATTCTTTACCTGCTGAAGGGGTTGACTGACATTACTACATTAGGGGTGATGTTTGTTTCGCTTTGGCATAGGAAGTATCGGGTTGTGTGTCAAACTTTCCACTTTCCTATTAGCTTCAGATAAATAACTTCATGCTTCCCATTTTGCAATGTCCGGCTCCTTCTTCAGGGTGTTGATTCAAGATTGATGTTGGGGACTCCACAATTACACATTTTGGGGATTTTGGGTAACAAGTGATGGTGTCATGGGCTTTAGCACATTTACGGCAACCAATTATTTGAGTTTTATCAAGCACTTTAATGAGGTGGGTTTTTCCGAATTTTTGGACTTTCTGCATTGGCTTTTTGGCAAAGGTCTTTCTTAAAAAGTTTTAAACGACATTTCATATCTGGAATTTTATTCAAAGCAAAAGGGAAAAAAAAAGCCAGTTTTCGTTCGCACATTCCGTCCTTTTTGGTCATAAATTAACGTCCACTACGTCTTGGTCCTTCATGCTCTCAAAAATTTCACTTTTTTCCCTCGTCCCAAACCCCCGTGAAAGATTACTCCCCTTTCAGTATTTGGGGGGAATGGGATAGTTACTTTTAAATCGAAAATCATGAATTTGGTCAGTTAAATAAAACCTTTAAACTGGGGGTTGTATTGTACTTTAAAAAGGAGGTTCCATCTCGCAATTTTTTACAAAAAAACAAAAAACCCCGTCCACTTGACCATCAAAGGGCCTTTTTGTGATAAAGGGGTTTACGTTCAAAAGCGATTGATTTTCATTACGCATTTTTCTTTGCGAAAACCCTTTCATTCTCGTAGGATTTGAAAATGGTCTTCAAGATTTTTATTAGTAGGGGTTCCCTTTTTCGGGGCGAATTTTCTTAGGCGGTCGTTAGTCGCCCCCCCCTCCTTGGGAGGAGAAAGGGGTAGCCGGGGGGAGCACCATACTGGCATCGGACCAGTTCCGACCCCTTTGCTTAAAATTTTTGCCCGAAGGGGTCCAAAACTTTAACTTTTGGTAGAACCTAACAAAAAATAGCTAAGAGAGTAAGGCCTTTTTTCGTCCCCCTACCCCCCCCCCCCATGGAAGCTGGTTGCGTTTGCCGTACCACAGAGGGATCGAGGATGTTAGGACATGCCCCACCGCCGAACTTTCCCAGGGAAGGACGGGAAGTAGGCCCCCCCTCAAGCGAATACGGGATACGAGGAAAACCCCGGGAGGGTCGGAAAGTCACATTAGGAGGGAAAAAAATTTTGAGGGAGAAAAAAAAGCCCCAAAAGGACGCCCCAACTATGGGCCTCCTACCCAGGGGGCAAAGCCCAAAGGGCTCCCTGGGGTAGAAGAGAATGCGGTCTGAGGGGGGGGCTGACTACCCCACTGTAGTCTCGTTCACCTGCAAAAAAAAGAGCATGAGGTGCTGGCAAAACACTATAAGATGTGTAAATTTCAAGATTTTACTTTACTTTAAATTTAAGTTAGAAAATTTAGGAACAAAATGTCAAGGGGACGAGAGGCCCCGGGGGTCCAGGGTAAATCTTGTGGCACAAAACTTTTAGTTTGTTGTTATGCGTTAAAAAGAGGTCCGGTCTGCAAAAAACTTAAACACGAGTGGCCCGTGGGGGTAAGGGACAAAAAACTAGTATCCATACCGTAATTGGGGTTTACTATGTTTTTTTCATTATGATCATGGTCACCATGTTTTTTTTTATTATCAAACATTTCTTTATTTCATTTGAGTTGAATTAGCTATATGACCGTAGGTGTTGTTATTAATGCATATAAATGGACAGACTCAGTGATGTGATGGGGTTTCATGGTAATGAGTTTTTGCAAAGGAAAAAAACACTATTGAAAATTATTAATATAAAATTATATATATATTTAATATATTATTATATAATATATAAACTTTGGGACTGACAGAAAGCGGCTAATATTCTGGAACGATTCCACGTTTTAAAGCACGCTTTTTGTCCCATCACTTACTCAGGTTTTAATTTTATAACGTTATTTAAACCTACTTATGTGTTACATTTAATGGGGTCTTATGAATACATTCTTTCCTATATACATTGACTACCATCATAAGTTAATATAATGTTTATAGCAAAAGGGGGATGATAAGTAAATATCCCGTGGAAGGGTACCAGCAATGCTCAAAATTGATTTGTATAATATTGTTTTGATTTTTAAGTGTACACAGCAATAGATCTCCTGCACAGAGCTAAATGAATAGCTAATATAACACAATGGTCGGCGGGAGGATTTTGTATCTCCCAAACAGGCATGTTAATTTACTCTGTAAGAAAAGATTTTTTAAAAGTGCCATTCACATAAATCATAACATTCTTAAGAAAGTGAAATAAATGTGTTTTCTGAAAAAACACCCCCCACCCCCACAGAGCAAAGAATCTAAATTATGCCAAATATATTGCTAAAAACTAATCGTGATAGTATTATATATAATTATTTTTCTTATTAGACTGATTTCTTTACTACAACCATTTTATACCGATTGTTCTTTCATAGATATCATTACCGATAAGGTTATTGTTAACACAATTAATATCATTATTACAACTTAACTTATTTTTTCTTTGTAAAAACTGCCGCAAAAATCTGTTTAGTATCAGAATTTTAATAAAATGTTTAGAATGCATAATTCTCTCCGACGACGATGATATCATAATGATGCTACTATAATGATAAAAGTAAATCATAATGATCATATTTATGATACTGGTATTAATATTGATGATAATTAAATAAAAATTTAATAGAAATAATGTTGATAATAGTGGTTATAATCGTACTACCAATGAGAATTAGTAATCAATAATCAGATAAAATAAATGATAGCGATCATGTAAAGAAGAAAACATGATAGTAATTGTGATCACAAGCATCTAATGATACAAATAATTAAGATTTCTATGATCAGGATGATAATTATAGCAAAATCATTTGCCGATAGGATGACGAAAGATTATTAAGCTACAAGGCCGTGGACATGTTTTCGAGATTTTCACTTATATGTAGTTTCCTGTTGTCTATGTTTGAACTTTAAAGTTTAAAAGAGTTTCTAAATCTGTTTTATCTGGCTCAGATATACTGTGTGCTTCTATTAGTGGTTATCCTGTAAATATATTGTATTGCTTTCTACCCCATCCACCGAAAAAAAGTAAATCTGTTTTCTATAAATGACCCGACCTACCACGAGTTAATTAATCAGAACCAAGATGGCCTCAGTGAACCGCCGCTTGGGGTAACATATACTACACTAGTGCAAGAAAAGGAATAAGTAAAAGAGCGTGCATTAATAATAGTAAAATGAAAATACCATCTGTTTTTCAGGTGGTTACCCATGCGAGTACTGACCAAAATCAAAGTTGCTTAACTTTGCTCATTGGATCTTAAACTTTAATATTGCACTTGATATAAATATTGCTTCGAATATTGGGAAAATTTAATCGTTATTTCCTGGAGACTGATATCCATTTTATCATTTTATGTTTATGTTCTTTTGCAGATATCGTTATTATTATTATTATTTTTATTATTATTATTATTATTATTATTATTATTATTATTATTATTTACCACTAAATTGTTTTCCATCTGTTTTCTGTCTACCCTTCCGATCTTTGCAGCGGTAAATTTACTTTTACTTTTTTATTGAAACATAAGTTTCTGTTATTATTAATACGTCCATCAGTCTATTTTTTGGGTTTGTTTTAAATCTCAAATAATGTAGTATGAACTTTTCTTATTAAGCAGTATGTCGAAGAATACATTGAAAACACCATGACCACTAAAATCCCAAACATACACTGCATATATAACAAATGCCAACAGCATCTGGTGTTCCCAGGCGATCATTCATCCAAGTACTGACCACACCCAACGTTGCTTAGCTTCGCTGATCGGACGAGAAGCGGTGCTTTCAACGTTTTATGATGGTTGGCAGAGGAAGATGAACATTAAACACATTTCTGTCGTTTTTCATGCATATAATGTATCTTTTGTTGTGTGCGTTAAACTTTAATACTATTGCATTCTAGCTGTGACCAGTGTGTGAAGATATAAAAATTAATAAAGGTAAACAATAGATTTATATAATAATTATCTCCATCACTATAACCTATTTTATATTTGTGCATTTATGTTATATATTTCTTGCACAGAGTTAAATGATATAGCTAACCATAAGCAGTAATGGCGATTATTATTCAATCTTGAGTGCTTTAATATAAAACTTTACCGCTATTGTTATGAGTATTTTAGTTGTATTTCTATTTTTATGATTATTATTATTTTCATTATTATTCTCACTATCATTATTATTGTTATTAGTCTATAATTAGTGCCGTCAACATAGTTGTTGTTGTCATGGCCATGGTAATAATACTGCTGCTATTATGATTAATGTAAATCATTATTAGCATCATATCAAAGATACTGGTGATAATGTTACTGATGACAATTTAAACGAAATGTAAACAGTATTAATGTTGGTAATGATAATGATTATCCTACCAATAACGATGATGATTAGGAACTTGTTAATTCAATGAAATTAATGTTAGTAATCATGGTAAGAAATAACAATCATGGTGACTGTGGCCATCTTATTCACAATGATACTCATAGTAGATTACACTAGTATATTGTTGTGCCGCAATGCTGTTTGTAAAGAAGGAGAAATTCTCCATAGTCCGAATATTTAATATCTGACAAAAAACAAACATATGTTTCAGTACTTCCTTGGACTAAAATATTTTCACTTTGAACTTAATCTGCCATTTGATAACTTATTCGTTGCCACAAACCAGATCAGAATTTCTGGACCGAGTCGAAGAGTGGGGCCGATATAAAAATTATTTACAAGCACGCACTCACACGGACGATCACACGCACACACACCAAATCGCATAGGCTGCGCGCACGCGTTCAAACCCATACACCTACAATCGCATAAACACACACAAACTCGCCGGTACAAACAAACGCACACTCAAACAAACACATACAGACATATAATCACACACATACACTCAATAAAGAAAAAACAAAAACACAGACACAAACTCGACACATAAATAATCACACACGCGCACGCGCTCACAAACAGGTGTTACCACACATAAATAAACACAGACACATACACAAACGCACATGCCCGCGGGCATTTGATCTCACACTCTTCCTCGCTTGCGCTCGCTCCTGTCTCACTAAACACAACATTTTGAGCAAATGAGGGCTGTCAGTAGATAACAGAGAGAGGGTATAATGACTAATCACCCAATTAGACATGCTAAGTTCTTGGTGATGGCCATGGTAACACTTCATAAACGTATCATACAGTACTATAAGAATATTTTTCAGTAGTAAGTACCCTAAAATTAAAAAATTCCCAAAAGGAAATAAAATTTGGGGGTTTTCTTCCGGTAAATTGAATTTTTCTTTTAATTAATTTTGTTTATTTTTTCCAATCTTTTAAAAAAAAAATTTTGCTTTTTTAAATAATAACCCACTTTAAACGCTATTTTGGTATCCTGGTATTCTAATTTTTATGAATATTTTCATTATATCCTACTAAAAATTCGAAATTATACACAGTGCACAAAAAAAAAAAGGGGCATCACAAAAAGCCTCTTTTTTGAAACCATTAGAGATTTCATACAAAACGTTAGTTACTGATGTTTACAAAATTAAAAGCATTGGAGTAGAATATGATAGCACAAAAAATAGTATTAAACATTTACTTGAATTATGGTTCATTATTATTTTCCCCAGGACGTCCATTTATCTTTAAGCCTTCACAGTATTTTGTGTACTTTTTTTAAGAAAATCCCAAAGCCAATGACAAAAAAAATCAAGTTTAAATGGAAAAAAAAAATCGGGCCTTTGTAATTTTCTTCCAAAAATCTTTTAACGAGTAAATGGGCATTAAATTTTATCCCAGGATAACAGATACAGAAAACAACAAATCATGGGTTGCCGAGCGTCAAATACACCTCTCAAATTAAACACAAAAATGGGTCCCAAAAACACACCAACCAAAACAAATATTTTTTATTTACCTCGGAAGAAAAAAAAATCAGACAAAAAAAAAAAAAAAAAAACGGAGGTCCCCTAAATAAGCATCCCAAAGACATCCCCGAGGGCATTTTCTCACACTTTTGGTTTTTTGCTTTTTGTTCTGATAACAAAACATTTGAGCCCAAGAGCTTAGTAAAAACGAGGAATAAACTAACCCCTTAAGCTCTAATTTCTGGATCCTGTAACATCTTTTAAAGGAAACCCTAAGATACAAAAGGGGAATTTGCATTTAAAATTAAATTTATTAAAGGGGGAAATTTTGGTGGAAAAAAAAACTCCCAAAACATCCCTTTCAAAGAGGGGGGAGGCAGTAAAAAACTTTGTTTGAGGCTTTTTTATAAATAGCATTTAAAGGTTTAAAATGATGGAGAAAAGATAATTAAATTTTATAACACTTATTATTTTTAAAGAAGGAGGGGTTATGTATCAAGTCCTTAAAACAGCATTACCCCCCTTTTTTTGGAAATTTTTTACAAAGCTACCCAATGGAAGGTCAATGTAAAATGAAAAAAATCACTGTTTTCTTAATTTTTAAAAGAAATTTTGGGCAGTCGTCCTTGAAAAAAGAAAAGTTAAATATATTTTCTGATTTTGTGAATATTTGGGCCGAGGAAGGGGGCCAATCTTTTAAAAAGGGAGGGTTCTAAAATTTTTTATTGGCTCTAAAATCAAAAAAAAAGGAGAAAGGGCTTAAATTCTTTTTTTAAGTGTTTGGTTTTTCGATTTTTTGGGGGTTCCCTAAGGTTTATGTTTCAAGATTTTGTAAATGGGATGGGGAAAAGTTTGAAATAAGTTGTCGAAAGCTTGTAAAAATTGTGAAAACCCGGGGCCACCCATTTTTAAGGAAGGGGGGAAATTTGGGGGCAAAACTCCCACAAAAGGAGAGAATAATAATTGTTTTGCATTTGTATTTCTTTAAAATAACGGTTAAAGTTTTATGTTTTGGGGTAAGGGAAATTACATTTAAATGAATTTGTAAAAAGGGAAATTTACATCCCAATCAAAGGGGAAAATCGTGTTATTGGGAATGTTTTCCCCTTTACCTGGGGCTGTCGGTAAATTTGTTTTTTCCAATTTTTTAACGAAATTTCCATTCCTAAAAAAATAAATTGATTTAGCCTTGGGGGGAGGGTAAAACAAAAGGGATAGTGGTTCCTAATTTGCAAAAACACCAGGGTAGAAGTGAAATTTTTTATCTCCCGTGGTTTTGTTTTTCATTTTCCCCAGATGTGGTTAAAGGGTTAAGAGTGGCAAAACGTATATTAAATTTATTTAAACTTTTCAAAAAATTGTGTAGCAATATGGAAGTTTCCCGTGGTTATCACATAATTTGTGTTTTTTGCACGATTTAATTACATCGGGAATATTTTTATTTTTCTTTTTTTAAATCACATTACACTTTATTTAAAAATGGAAATAAAATCCATATCGTGTTTTTAAATTTTTTTAACTGTTCTTTAATTTTTTTTCCTAATACAAATTTTCCCCAATTTCACATAATTTATGAAAGTCGGGGGGGGGGGGTAAACAACGTTATGCTTTTCCCCATTGAAAAGGCCCAATAGAATTGACCTTATTTTCCCGGTAGGATCCCACCCCTTTTTCAGGTGAGGAATGAGCACGATTAAAATATATTCATGGTAAAAAGGTTATATATGTTTTTCCTGTTACCAAAAAAAATGATTGATGCAGAGAAATTGTTTCCGACCAATTTAAATTTTTGTTACCTCTTCCTTTGCGTTGAAGCCTCTGTTGTGTTAAAATTTTTTAAAACTTTTATTTTAAAAATTTTATTAAAAATATTTAAACACAAGTTTGAAATCATTTAATGGAAAATAAACCCAAATATTGGTTTTTAACCGATTTGACACCGAAACCCACGCACACCACAGGCAGATGACACGCAAGAAACAAAACGACACACAACCCGAACAACCCCCAGAAACAAGTAACGACCAAGAAAAGGGACCACCGCCATCGCGGCGCCAAATAAATTTAAAAACAGTAAATACCACCATGTAACGCACACGCAGAACCAATCACGAAATCCGATAAAACCCAAAAAACTGAACCAAACTGCACACACACGCACACCACACAACACGCAACACCACACACACACCCACCCCACACCCCCACACACACACACACACACACACACCACAACACCACACACCACACACACACACGCACACACGCACGAAACGCACGCGCGACACACAAATAACACGACACCACACGCACGCACCCCAACGCACCAACGCACCCCCGCACACCACACGCACACACACACACACACACACACACACACACACCCCACACAACACACCCAACCAACACACACACACACACACACACACCCCACACCACCCGACACACCCCCACCCGCCAACATATATATGTACACACACACACAACCACCAGGGATAGAAACCCCACCCACCCCCACACACACACACACAACACAACACCCCACAACACACACACAAAACACAAAAACCACACAAAACACCACACAAAACCACAACAAAACCCCACACACCCCAAAACGAAAGGGAACGATCACACACCACCACACACGAAGACACACACACACACACTTTTACAAAACACACACACAATAACACACACACTAGTACACGCACACACACCACTAGTCCCCACACACCACACACACCCCACACGCACACGCACACACACACGCACACACACAAACGCACCCCCACACGCACACACTAGTACACACACACACACACACACACTAGTACACACACACACAAAACCCACACTAGTACAAAACACACACACCACACAATAGTACACACATGTTCACATAGAATCACACCAGGTTTACATAGACCCCATTGTATACACAAAACTAGTACACCCCTTACACTCACATTATCACACATGTGTGTATATATATAAAATATATATATATATATATATATATAATTATATATATTATTATTATATATATATATATAATATATATATATTATATATATAAACACACGTGTACACACACCACACTACACAATTGCACACACCCTATACCACTCCAATGTTCATATATATACATATTAAACACACCATATACACACTCAACAATTGTTCATATATATACATATGTAAACACCCCATATACACATAGACCCACATGTACACATGTATACACACACTTACAGATGGACAGGGCATACTGTCAAAAAACACTTGCCCTCACAAATGCACACACTATCAACACACTTACACACATAAATGCACACACACACTTGCACCACAAATGTACACCATATCACACACACTTGTACTCACAAATGCACACACTATCACACACACATGCACACACATTGTACACACACACACACACACATGTACACACATGCATGCGTACATAATGCATACCTACACACGTGCATACATACATACGCATGTTACATGCACAATAAAATATACGCACAATACACATACACACATGCACACATACACGTTCACACTCACACACACACACACACACAAAAACACATACACGTTCACACACACATGTACACATACACGTTCACACACACGTACACATACATTAAACACACATTTACATACAAATGCGCGCACACAACATGTACATACAAATGCACACACACACACACACACACACACACACACACACACACACACACACACACAAACACACACACACACACACACACACACACACACATACACACACACACACACACATACACACACATGTACATACACACACATGTACATACAAATGCACACACACATACACACACATGTACACACACACCACACACACACACACACACACACAACACATACTCATGTACAACAAATGCAGACACATGTACAAACAAATGCAGACACACGTACAAACAAATGCAGACACACGTACAAACAAATGCAGACTGTCAGCAATACGTAGCAGTGCCGGATGTACACTTCACACCTCCGTCCAAGCACGCAGCCCTTCTCCTTGGGCAGGACGCTGATGCAGCCCGGCTTTCTCTTTTCGCACAGGAACAAACATCCGTCCTCGAAGGGAACCGCCGCAAAAAAGGGACACGTCCGTAAGGCAGACACACACAGAGAGACACAGCAGACGGCCCAAGCCAACTGGGTTTCCAGCTCCACCACCTCGTCCTCCACTCGGGGACACGGGGGTCTCTTGGGGGGTCTCATATCTGTCTTCAAGAATAAACCAGCAAGCTAAACCTTTTCATGAACCCAAACCAAGTCCATCTCTCGTCTCGCTCACACCTGGTGACGCGGTGCTCTTAATCTCTCGTGTCACTCATATTCTGGTGGCTTGCGGTGGCCACTCGCTTACATCTGGCGAAGTGGTGCCCCAACTCACGGTGGCCACTCGCTTACATCTGGCGACAGCGGTGGCCTTTTCGCTTACATCTGATGGCAGCGGTGTTCAAGAACCTCAAAACGCCAACGCATATTCGCCTCCCAAACCTCGCTCGCCTCCCCGCCTCTTTTAACGCCCAGCCATCGCTACCAAGTCCTCTTCGATCACGCCTATCCGCACCATGTCTGTCCACTACTTCGTGCTGACCACTCACGCCTGTGCTACCCTCCTGACGAAGTTTGCTGAAGGGTGTATCCTCGCACTCTACGCCGCCACACTCGCCAATCCGGCTCACCCGCCACGCTAATTCTTCGCGAAACCCTCGTCAACACAGCCAGGATGTCGCAGTTCTATCCAGCACCAAAAAATCTTCCTCGTTTTCTATCAAAAGTAAGTGTACCTTTAATGCCAGAGTAACTATTGCCCTCCCTATACCCACCCACACCTTGCATACAAGTTGCCTTTTTCAAATTCAAGTAACGCCACTCTACTTACGCACACTACTAACTCTATACTACAAACTTCTCCCTGTCAACCATGTTTTTTTTTAACACAATCACACACTGAGATCAACCTGTGACAGCACCCTCACTTCACAACCCCATTCCCAGCTCTAACCATCCCCTATTGAATGATTGTGTTAGTATTGTTCTGTCTATTATAATTTTTATCCTCAGACGCACAATTTAGCATATATAATTTCTCTCAGAAAAAAGAGGGACCTTCAAGTTTTAAATTTAAATTTTTGTTATGTTTGGCTGCTCTCATATATTATTTAGTTTATTTGTGTCGAATTAATGAAATATCTATTTTTTTCTCTTATATGTTATTCCTATTAGTAATCACTTCATTACTTCTTGCGTATTGTTATATTCTGTGTATACACTAATCGTTCTTTATATCACTGTTTCTTCATACTTGCCGTGCTAATCTGTCGCTCGTTCACACGTAGATTTCGATCACCTGACTATCCTCTTATTTACCTACCTGCCCACTTACTCGGGAAATTTACTCTAAGATTGCGTATTTTACCATGTGCCATCCCTATGACTAATAACTGAACCCCAAATCTCTTTTACGACGTCCTCTCGAAGTTTGATATCTTGGGCCTCAGTAATGCTGGAGTTTATGCTTCTTTAGTTTAAGGTTTGGTGAATATGTACTGATGGTAGTATCTTCAGTTGCAAATAATGGCAACACTTGGAGACACCATGCTTTATAAGGCTTACTCGATTACAATCACCACATTAATTTTAGCCCGGCTCATGGCCGTAAACGAAGGAACCCTGCGCCCCCCGCACCGAGAATTACGCTCTACGATTGAAAGCGCCGAGACCGCACTGTTGATTTTTACCGCAAGTTAAACCGGCTCATGGCCGTAAACGAAGGAATCCGTGCCCGCTGCACACTTACGCTCATACGATTGAAGCGCCGAGACGCGCACTGTTAGAATTAAGTTCAGGTCCAGCTGCCTATGTGTTCGAAGCATAATTTCTTGCCTATTTACCCAAATATATGGAATTCTTTTCCCAATTAATTTTTCTATCTTCAATATGATGGTACCTTATTGAACTCGCTACTTGACACGCCTTTCTTGTGACAAACTTTCCTTATTATGCTCTCATTTTCTCGCAATTTAGTAAGGTGATTGAAAAATACATTATCATCATCCTCCTTAGCCCCTTTACTGGCCTGGTACACTTATATTTCAGCTTCTGAAGACGATGACCCTCCTCGCTACTGATGTTGCACCTCAGTGGGGAACCTCTGCCACACCCGCTACCTGGCACGCGACGGCCTAGCGACTCTCGGATCACCAGGAACCATCTGTAGATACCAAACAGACCCTCTACTGCATGTTTCAAGCGGTTTCAGTCGGCTCGAGGACGAGCCTTGCGCGTGGCCGAGCGATGTCAACAATACGTAGCAGGGCCGGATGTACACTTCACACCTCCGTCCAAGCACGCAGCCCTTCTCCTTGGGCAGGACGCAGATGCAGCCCGGCTTTCTCTTTTCGCACAGGAACAAACATCCGTCCTCGAAGGGAACCGCCGCATAAAAGGACACGTCCGTAAGGCAGACACACACAGAGAGACACAGCAGACGGCCCAAGCCACACTGGGTCCAGCTCCACCACCTCGTCCTCCACTCGGGGACACGGGGGGCTCTTGGGGGGCTCATATCTGTCTTCAAGAATAAACCAGCAAGCTAAACCCCTTTTCACTGACCCACCCAAGTCCATCTCTGTCTCGCTCACACCTGGTGACGCGGTGCTCTTAATCTCTCGTGTCACTCATATTCTGGTGGCTTGCGGTGGCCACTCGCTTACATCTGGCGAAGTGGTGCTCCCAACTCACGTGTCGCTTACATCTGGCGACAGCGGTGGCCTTTTCGCTTACACAGACACACGTACAAACAAATGCAGACACACGCACAAACAAATGCACACACACACACACACACACACACACACACACACACACACAAACACACACACACACACACATGCCCACACTTGTACACACATGCACACACACATGCCCACAATTGTAAACACACCCACTCACACATGACCATGCATGTACATACACACATGGATGTTTACACGCATGCATACATTGTACATACCCACACACACACAAACACACATGTACATGTACACACACACACACACACACACACACACACACACACACACACACACACACACACACACACACACACACACACACACACACACACCTACCTTCATACACATACACATATATATACACATAGTGTTACATACATGCACACATGTATGCACATAAAATGTACACACATTTACAAACATTCATGTACACATACATGTATAAACATGAACACTGTATACACACATGTATGCACATGCACACACACACACACACACACACACACACACACACACACACACACACACACACACACACACACAGCACGTGCACTCACATGCACACATAAACATACTTGTAAACATACATGTGCACAAAAGTGCACTCACATACATGTACACATATGCACTCACATGTACACACATAAAGACATATACACATATGTACAAACACCCCCCCCCCCCACACACACACACACTAGCATATACATGTACATACATACTAGCATACACATGTACATACTAGGACACACATGTACACACAGACATATTCATACATGTCCATTCTACATGTCCACACATACACGCAAATGCATTCACATTGGGACACATATACACCCCTCACAAACATATGTACACACAAAACCCGTAAACACACCCATATACATATTACACATGTATACACACGTACCCATACACCCACATGTACACATGACATATACACCCACACACATACACACACTATCACCACACATGCACTCACAAAATGCACACACTTGCACACAAATGCATTGTACATGTATTGTACACACTCATGTACATACACATGACATACACATGTGCACACACACACATGTGCATGTATGCCTACACACATGCATACATGCAACCATACACATACATGCTCAAATACACACATCTACACATTCGCAATTCACACACAAGCTGCACATCTACACAATGCACACATGTGCGAAGAAATGTACACACATACATATGCAAAGATATGTGCATACCCATGTAGAAATAACGTACACAGTGTCAAATACACCCCACACACACACAAATACATACATGTACATACACTTGTACACACATACCAGCACATTACATATGTACACTATCAACACTCACATGTACATACTAGCACACTGACATACATAACACTAGCACATACATTTACACACACACATGTCCACACTACATGTCCACACTATATGTCCCCACTACATGTCCACACATACACAATAAGGGACAACATTGTACACAAAAGGCACACACATTGTACACAAACTTATACTACTGACGTCCAGCCATACACACAAATGCACGCACATTATACATATATACACATAAATGTACACACACACACACACACACCTGTAAACCCATATACACATACACAAACTGACACATGATACAAACATGTGGGACATGTATACACACAAATGTAAAAACTATCACACCATGCCTACAAATAACACACGCACCCCAAAAATGTCACACTGTATGTGTATTACACACACAAAAATCCTTAACTTAAAATTAGAACATACCAGCATCTACACATGTGCATACATGCACACACATACATATAAACTACAGTTAAACACCCTACACATACACTTTCACACAGGGGCAACACACGCACACAATGTATGAAAACCCCCTCCTCTAAACACTGTTTTCTCCACTTAGTGGAAAAACAGTCGAGAGTAGGGCGAACCCACTTTTTGATAATACTTATCCTGGTCTACTGATCACATCCAAATATAAATTTGAGTTACCATGGCTGAGCCCCAAATGATCATTCATGAAATGAAATAGATACACATGTACTTTTTTTTTCCATATATACATGTTAGATACTTGTATATTTTAAATATGGTGTCTTTTTTCATGAACCTATATAAGTCAGGGGTTTTCCTTTTTTTTTTTTTGAAGGCCCTTTTATTGTTTTAATTGTCAAGGGAATTTTGTTTTCACTTTGTAATGATCCACTTTTTTTTGCTCAAATTATTATTTTTCTTTCCTCCCTTTGGGTTTTCTGGCATTCCTTCTTTTAAAAAGAAAACTGTTCTTTGAAAGTTGGCCCTTTTGTTTCCCCCCCAAATTGTATCTTGTGTTTTTTATCTTTGGGGCAGTTGTTTCTACCAATTGCCCCTGGGGCCAAAAAAGAATGCCAATTGCAGGTAATTTCCCTTTTTCTTGTTTAAAATTTCATGTCCTTTTGCTCCTTTCCCTGTTCTTATATTGCCCCCTGAAAACAAACCAAATTTTGTGTGTGATTGGTTAAAGAAAAATTTTTTCCCAATTTTTTGTGTGCCCTTTCCTCCTCCGGTCTGCGAGGTCCTGTAGTTTTTTTCTTCATTTTTTTTTATTGTGGGTTTTTTTTTCATAACTTAAAAAATAAATATATAAAATATAAATAATATTATATACAATAAATAAATAATAATTTTATAAAATATATATTATAAATTTTAAAAATTAAATATACATATATTATAATATAAAATATATAAAATATTATATAATTTTTAAAAATATACATTATTAAATATATATATTATAAAATTAAAATTAAAAATTTAAAATATAATTTATTTTTAATTTTTTTTTTAAATTTTTAATTAAGGGTTATTTTATTTTTCACACATTTATATAATTTAGTTTTTTATTTTTTTAAATTTTTTATGGGGTTCATTTTCCCGGTGCCGTGTATTTTATTTTTTATGTTGTGATGTTTTGGTGGGCGTTCCCAATTCCTTTAGAATATTTACCTTTTATGAAATTGCAGTGGTTTTTGGTAATATATTATTATATTTATAATATTTGAAAACATACAAAAATAAATTTAATTTATATATAATATAATATATATAAAATTTTATAAATATTAAAAATAATATAATATTATAATAATATATAAATAAATAAAAATAATTTTTAAAATAAAAAATTAAATAAATATATATAATATATATAATATATATAATAATTAAAATAATATATATATAGCATGTACTACCACATGCATACATCACCATACACATACATGTCAATCACATCTACACATTCGCACATTCACACACAAGCTGCACATCTACACATATGCACACATGTGCGAAGAAATGTACACACATACATATGCAAAGATATGTGCATACCCATGTAGAAATACACGTACACACGTGTTCAAATACACACACACACACAAATACATACATGTACATACACTTGTACACACATACCAGCACATACATATGTACACGTATCAACACTCACATGTACATACTAGCACACTGACATACATAACACTAGCACATACATTTACACACACACACATGTCCACACTACATGTCCACACTATATGTCCACACTACATGTCCACACATACACACTAAGGCACACACATTGTACACAAAGGCACACACATTGTACACAAACTTATACTACTGTACGTCCAGCCATACACACAAATGTACAAACTATCACACACATGCACTCACAAATGAACACACATGCACTCACAAATGTACACACTGTATGTGTATTACACACACACAAATGCACATATACATTAACATATTCATGAACATACACATGCATACTACACATGTGCATACATGCACACACATATACATATACACTACATGCTTAAACACACACGTACACATACACATGTTCACACACGTGCAACACACGCACACATATGTATGAAGAGACCACTCCTCCTAAACACTGTTTTCTCCACTTAGTGGAGAAAACAGTCGAGAGTAGGGCGAACCCACTGTTTGATAGATACTCGTATCACTGGTGCTACTGATCACATCCCAAATATGAATTGAGTTACCATGGCTGATCGACCCAATGATCATTCATGAAATGAAATAGATACACATGTACATATATTTCCATATATACATGTATAGATACATGTGTATATATTTAAATTATGTGTGTCTATATCTATAGAAACCTATATAAGTCAGTGGTTTACCTTTTTTTTTTTTTGTGAAAGGTCAGTGACATTTATTGTTTATAATTGTCAAAGGGAATATTTGTTTATCACTTTGTAAATGATCACACTTTGTTTTGCTACAAATTATTATTTTTCTTTCCTCAGCATGTATAAAAGGAGTTATTCTAGGCATTCCATTCACTTATTAGAAAAGAAACTGTATCTTATAAGAAAAGTATAGAGCAAACCTTGTGATTTCTTCATATATGTATCTTGTAGTTTTATTATCTTTGGGAGCAGTTGATTAAAAGCATACCAATTAGACAGTGGGATCCAAATAAGAATGCACAAGATCTGCAGGTAATTTCCTTAATTACTTGTTAATATATTCATGATCCATTTTTGCTCCATAAAATTACACCTGTTTCTAAATATATTGCCCACATGAAAACAAACAACTAATTTGTGTGTGAGTTGGTCTAAAGAAGAAATTTCCCACAATTTTTTGTGTGCCTATTCCATCCTCAGGTCTGACGATGGAATCCAGATGTAGTCTCATTTTCAATAAATCTAGTTTTTGTATTGTGGGTTTTT
>NW_023658087.1:52500-59932 GCF_015228065.2 Penaeus monodon
ATTTCCGAAACCAAAGCTAATGTTGTTGCTCATTATTTTATTTGTATACCAACTGCTAGCGTTTTTAATGGAAATAATGTACGACTGATATAAATGGAAAAGCATTTTATGGTTTAGTTGAGGATGGAAGATTGAAATATTATGTAGTAACAATCTCTTTGAATACATATCGAGACATTCTCCTTACTACAAGATTACTATCAATGAATTATATGTTTATTGCGTTTATGTTGAATTTGAACCCACCGAAGTGGGCTATAGAAAAAATTGAGTAAGACTCATTGAGTTGTTCCCCTCCACGGAAATCTTTAGTAAAAGGCGAAAGATTTATGCGTTTTGAAGGGAAACCAGAGTTAATAGTATATACTGATTAAGTGAGATCAACAAAGGTAGACTGAGAAGTCGTAGAGCGATGAGTAGAAGGACAAGAAAGGCATATCTTGAAAGAAACACTATTGTTATTTTATCTAATAAGGATTGGCAAAGCACAAAGTAAGTGTGTAGTCATGACATTTATGTTAACGAAGTATGTAAGCCATGAACATGACTGAATTTAACAATTGAAATTGAAACATCACATATGAGGAGGAATGTTGAACCATTGGGATACTGTTTTTAAGATAAATGAACCTTTTGATTCCCATATTAGACTATCTTATAGTACCTAGAAATGTGCACCTTGAATTTCACTGTAGATGCATTGGAATAGGTAACATTTAAAATATGCATTCAGTGTTCATATAGTTTAATTTAGTCTTTGTGCCACGTTATTTGATAAGTATATATATGTCTTATTATTTTAAACTGTATAGTATATACATTACGTTCCCCTCTATATATTACTGTTTACCATTTCATCAAATAAACGTAGACAATGAAAATATTTTTAAATAGGCAAACTACGTCCACATAGTACATCATACATATACCAACATATGATTAACAGTTTTTTAAAGATTTATGAAGTTTTTGATTCCCGTATTAGATTATCTTATAGTACCTAGTAATATGCACCTTTAATTTGATTGGATATGCATTGGAATAGGCAATAGGAAGATATATCCTTCATATAGTTTAGTATAGTCCCTGTGCCGCGTTATTTGATATGTATAAATGTTTTTGTTTTGTTTTGTTTGTTTTAAACTATGTATAGAATATGCCTTAAGTTTCCATCTATATTTTGTTGTATACCATTTCATCAAATAGTTGTAGATTATATAAATATTTTTTTAATGGGTAAAGTATGTCCACATATTACATTATACGTATACGTATACGTAACATAATGAAGGTGTGAAAGTCCGGTGTATTAGAAGAAAGTCTTCAGTAAAATGCAGGCAGTGAGTGAATTTAGAAGGGGAAAGCATGATCATACTTTATAGGATCACTTCTATAGTGCGATTGCCGGGTTTCTCGCCAAGATTCTCGGAATATTTTCAACCATGATGAGGACTGTTAGTGTAATCCTCTGAGCGGGAAGCGGCTCTCAAGTGTTTGCTTGAGAGTTTTGATGACCGTTCTGACTCGGTTTCCCGATGTTGAGGGGAGGGTCACACAGGCTGAGTGGTTGAATATCAGTCCACAAGAAGTATTCTTAAACTTTTGAGAACTCCTGACAAGGAGAAAAAAATCCTATATATATAAATTAATGTGAGCTCTCTGCTTCGAGGAATTCAAAATCTAAAACCGAGTGCCTGTAACTGAAGTATCTCTGCTTATAATTACTGTAAATAGTTTCATGATTTCAAATGTTTAAACCAAATTTTCTTTCCTTTTTTCGATACTATTACATTTACCAGTACAGGCAGAACTATTACATATCATAATTATGCTTTGTCAACTATTGATGCCATTATCAGAAATGCCACTGCCACAACCACTGTTAGTGTTCTTACTATTTCAAATAGTAATTACCCTCTAGAGTTGTGTTGTGTAATTCACAAAGTGTATATTTAAGGGTGTTTCTATTTCTGTATAAAAATTATATAAAAATGCGTTACTTCATCTCGTGCACTTAAAAGTTTGTAGAGGCATAGATGTCTCATGGAATGAGAAGGCATGCAGGTCTTTCACACATTTACGGTGATAGTAACATTATTGATTACACAAAATCGTCAACTATTTCACATATTTCATCAGTTAATATCTTCCCAGAGACAGTTCTGTAGATCAATCCTTGAGGTATTACAATACCTCCGATCCACGGCTAAGGTAAAGGAAGACCCTAGTAAATTTCCAATTCTCAGACTTCATTTTAATATCGCATGGTTTTAGAAGAAAATAATATCCAAGTTGAACTGTACTACTGCACCGATCTCCGGCAACGAAGAAGCAAATCTGTAAAGCGTCAGCCTTTTGCGGAAGCCTTTTTAATACTAGCTATTTAGAGAGGAGCCTATAAATTATATAATTACTTGATATCTTCCTCAGAGAGATTGGACCAATTACAATGTAATTTCTATGAAAACTATTGTAGATTATGGTTCTGGTGATTTGTGGGCAGAGAGGTTTCAGGTCATCCTTGTATTTACACTTCTAGATAAAAATGTGTTAAATATATGTTTCTATTTTACACTTGACATGCACTGTAGATGAAGTGAAGGTGTCGTAGAGTAGAAAAGATATGTTATTTACAGACACCCAATTTGATATGATCTTAATATTATTGAAAATATACCTTTGACACCAGAGTTCGTGTATAATTTATTAGTGTATATCTTGATTATAAGTAGAGCAATCAGGAGGTACTAGAGACCCAGTTTGACATTGTTAATTTTTTATCAGAAATAGTGCATCAAGCATATAATATAATTGTAAAACGTTTATACAAGGTTTTGATTAAATCGTCGGAGGGAGTGGATCAGGTTTGGAGGGTCTGTATTACCTGTTGCTGGGATTTTAAGCAGTTTTATAACCTCAACGGACTTCAAAGTACATGTAAGCAAATACCCTTAGCTTCTCACAAAACCTCGTTATTAACACATACAAACGTCCGCCCGCCCGCCCGCACATGCAAGGTCTATAGAAGTTGTATATAGACCTTGCTCACATGTCCGCATACTTATGCACGCCGCACTTACAGCCATGCACATGCATAAACATACGGTTTGTGTGTATATATATATATATATATATATATATATATATATATATATATATATATATATATATATACACACACACACACACACACACATATATATATATATATATATATATATATATATTATAGATATATATATATATATATATATAAATGTATGTGTACATACGTAATTTTACATAATAGCAAACGTTCAGAGAATGTTTACGCAAGTAAAACTTTAAAATTGCCATGAGATATTGCCGTAGCGTAATATAATTAAAATCTGAATGGCGTATACCGCAGTGTCCATTAAAATCATCTGAATATTACATATATACGAACATGTGTATCCAACTGTATTAATGGGTGTACAGTTACGAACATTGCTAAAAAAAATACAAAAAAAAAAAAAAAAAAAATACGGGTATGCTAAAAGTCGTATAGTATAAAATGAATACCACAAAAATCTTATTCTACGATATGTAATGGACAGTTTCAAATTTAATGCCTTGCAAGTGACGTTTCTGTTTCTAACCCAAGTTTTAAAAAGGATTATAAGTGTGATTCACTAGAAGTTTCTTGGGAAAACTAAAGTCAAAGTTGATATTTGTATAAAGTGTTGTAGAGCGCGTAGGGTTTTTTCAGTATGGGTGAGGGGTGGTCGGCGCGTGGGGTCTGTGAAGCATACTTACCTGGCACAGGAGATACCGGATCACGAAGGCGGTTCTCCCAGGGGCGAGGCACACCATTGCCTCCGGGGTGCTGACCTTGCGATTAACCCAAATGTGGTTAACTCGAGTGCGCAATTTTTGTTAGTGGGGACGGGCGTTCGCGTTTATCCCCCTTATAACATTTCACTTTTACAGAAGTGTTCTAGGTCCACCTGTCCCCCAAGTCAGGTCTTTAATGTTTTTGATTGCATTTATTTCGTTGGGTTGTCAAACCAGCCCTTTAGGAATTTTACAGATAAAATGTTCGAGGATAATTTATGTATTTCGTAAATTTTTTTAAAAAATCTCAAAAAAGCAGAAAAAAAATCTCATTTCAATAGCATGGTAGTCTGCACTGGAATCAAGAAAGCATCTTACCATTCTTTTAAGCTATATGCAAGGTTATTGGGCTATATTATAGGTAATTTGAAGGGTAATCCCTTTCATTGCCATTTCACGATAAATTAGGTCAGAAGAAAGCAAAACTCTCTTTCCCCTCTCTCCTTCTCTCTCTCTCCTTTATATATATATAATATATATATATAAAATATATATATTCAGGTTTTCCTTTTTTTAGGCAGTTCCTCTCCTTAGTTCAATATGATCCTTAGATGAGTGGGCATTTCTCCAGGATAATTATATATTCACAGGACACATTTCACCAATATATTTACAATTTGTACGAGATAAACAAAAAGTGCATCCTCAAAAAAAAAAAAAAAAAAAAAAAAAAAAAAAAAAAAAAAAAAAAAGCAAAAGAACATTTGGATTGGTACAGGCTGTGTATTATGATAAAGCTTGTTTGCTTGAGAGAGAGATCCGAGTTCAGAAATTGTCTGCCCTCTTGGAAAGGTACTCGAATGTTCAATATTCGATTCACTTTCATAAAGGAAAAGTGGAGACTGAAAAAGGTTTGAGACCTCCATTAACATAGTTATACTATAATATATACACTAGATATATCATTCATCAAAATGAAACAAGTATTATAATATGCCAATACATTGGCAGTACTCTCATATGGTGTGTTTGGGCACGGAGCTTGGAGCTAAGTGAAGGTCGTGCTGAATGGGTCACCGACCTTGCTTTGGTCGCGGGAACGGTACCAAGGAACTCGTACACACGCACACACGCGCACAAACATACACGAAAGCATCGAAAGAAAATGTGTTGGTAATATCTAGTTAGGGAAAACCAAACTAACCCTGGACAATATATATATACATATATATACATTCACATATATATACACACATACTGTAATACAAAGAATCGGTCTTTTAAAGATTGCCATGTAAGTGTATCGATGTACTATTTTTTCGTTACATTTTAAGAGAAACACTAGCGATACCGATAAAACGATACAGACATTGAATCGCTAAAGGGATACAGATACCAACACGAAATCATTAATCGATACATGTTTCACGATACTGCCCATCTCTGACTAAAATGACAATATAATCATGATAATATCAGTGATCCTGGTGATGATATCATTGATGATAATTTATAAAATAAAGAGAAGTAATGATAATAAACATAATTGTAATCCCACAGTTAATAATCAGAAAATAAATGGTGATCATGGGAAGAAAAAATATAATGGTTATCATGGCCATGTAACTCATGATATCAGTAATTACGACAACAATGATCATGATGACAATTATAACAAAATCAATCACGGATAGGGAAGACTTAGATTATTGTGCCTTAATGCTGTGGACATGTTTATTAGCTTTCTGTGTGACTTACCTTAATATGTAATGATAATAAACATAATTGTAATCCCACAGTTAATAATCAGAAAATAAATGGTGATCATGGGAAGAAAAAATATAATGGTTATCATGGCCATGTAACTCATGATATCAGTAATTACGACAACAATGATCATGATGACAATTATAACAAAATCAATCACGGATAGGGAAGACTTAGATTATTGTGCCTTAATGCTGTGGACATGTTTATTAGCTTTCTGTGTGACTTACCTTAATATGTTGTTTCCTAATGTGCAAGTTATTGTATGGAATATTTTCATTTACTATATCTACATTTGTTTTATCTTGCCTAACGTGGTTGTTTTTTATTTATTATTATTATTATTATTATTATTTTTTTATTTTTTTTTTCTGTAATCTGGTAGGACGAGAAATGTTTTCAATGTGATATGATCGTTGGCAAAGAAACTTTAACATTAACCATTTTTCTGTCATTTCTCACGTTTTTTCATACATCTTAATACAATATATTTTTTACCGTCAAACTTCCTCACCATGACATTCTGTCATATCACTGAGATCTCCACAATGTATGCAACAATAACAACCGACCACTATCGGCAATATAGGAAATTCTAACTCAGTTGTCACCATTCTTATACACTTGTCTTTTATAAATTTTCTAGACGTTCAGCTCTGTAGCGAATGTAGGGTGTACAAGTAATGCATAAGAATTTGGGTAAAATTATATTGTGTATGATTATAAATGCTTTATACACATGCAACTGTACCGTCATAATAAGTAGGAAAAGCTAAACGATATAGCTAATCAAAAGCAGAAATGCTGATTATTAATAAATCTTAAATCTTGAGTGCTTTGTCTGTTTGTCTGTCTGTCCGTCTATGTTTGTCTGTCTGCCTGTTATATATATATATATATATATATATATATATATATATATATATATATATATATATAATTTAATTGTTATAGTGTTGCTATTTTTGTTGGTATTGTCATTATTATTAGTTGTTTTGTTTGTATCATGATTATTATTTGTCATTATCATCACCATTATTAGTATCTTTTAGCATACGGTTATTGCTGCTATCAACATCATCATTATAATTGTAATCATGATGCTACTATACTGAATGTAAATCATAATCATGACCACATCAATGATACTTGTGATATTACGAATGATAATAAAAAAGGCAGTAATTGTAATCCTACCCAAAATTATGCTAATTAGTGAATTATTAAGTAGATTAAATAAATATGGAAATAATAATCGTGATCATGGCCAGCTTAATTATATCAGTAATTACGATAATGATGATCCTAACGACAATTATGGCAAAACCAATTAAAGACAGAGAAGACTTTGATTATTGTGTATCATTGTCGTAGACATGTTTTCAAAAAATCTAACTGTTACTACGTTAGTATGCAATTTCTTGTGCATTTTTTTTCATATATTATTTTCTATATCTGGTTTATGTAGCATGCAGACTAGACCAAATGTGTTGTATGCGTGCGTTTCTGTTTGTTAACCTTATATAATTTACTGATTTTCATAGTTATCTACCAAAAAAAGACACGTCTGGTGTTCCCAGGCAGTCACCCATCCGAATACTTACTATCATTGGCGATTGAATTAGCAGTTTGTATATTTATGGCATATACATTTCAGTTTTCATTTGGGCTCACTGGTTACTAAGATCATACACAGACGACAGTCATTTTTTATCCTTTTCGGCCCTGGAAAACTAAACCAAAGCTTCAAATTGCTGCAAAATATCTTGCTAAAACTTATTCGTTGTTTTTTTAAGAACGTATCTTTATTACAAAAACTTATGTCTTGTTAGATATCATTACTAATTGTATACTAGAATATTATTAGAAC
>NW_023658087.1:62532-90028 GCF_015228065.2 Penaeus monodon
CTTATTATCTATATATATAATCTATATATGATCTATATATATATATATATATATATTGATATCGTCTATAATATATTCTATCTCTCTATCTCTCTAACTCTCTCAATCTATATCTCTCTCCTCTCCTCTCTTCTCTCTCTGCTACTCTCTCTCTATCGCATAGATCTATATCTATATCTCTGCTATATTATCTAGATGAGATCTATCTCTCTATCTATATATCTCTGCTCTGCCTCTCTCTCTCTCTCTATGCCTCTCTCTCTCTCTACTCTGATCTTCTCTCTCTCTATATCTATCTCTCTCTCTCTCTATCTTCTCTCGCTTCTCTTCTCCTTCTCCTCCTCTTCTCTTCTCTCCTCTCTCTCTCTCTATCTATTCTCCTCTTCTATCGTCTTCGCTATCTCTCTCCGTCTCTCTATCTCTCTCTCTATAGCTCTTCTTCTCTCTACCCCCTCTCCCTCTCTATACTTGTCATCTGTCTTCTATATATGTATAAATATGTACATAGATATATGTACACAGACACAGCAACACATGCACACCTATATACATTCCTAAAAGGTAACACTGGCACTCTCCATGGAAAGGACTGGGAACGTACTCACTCCAAGAGCATACAACATGAAAACTATAATTAAGTATCAGGCTGTACCACAGCGTCAAACATGACCTACATAAAAAAATTTAAAAAAAATAAAAACACATACACATATATATAAATGTGTGTATATAAATTTATATATATATACGTATATATGTAAATACATGTATATATATATAATCTATCTATATATAATTATAGTATATATAATATCTATATAGTAAATCTTTATAATGTATATATATTATCTATATGTATAATGTATAATATGTCAATATATATCACTGTATATATATATGTATATAATCTATGTCTATATCTAGTTCTCTCTATGTCTCTCTGTCTCTCTCTGATCTCTCTCTGTTATTCTCTGTCTATTATATCTCTGTATCTATCTCTCTCATATCTCTATATTCTCTCCTATCTGTTCTCTCTATCTTCTATCTTCTATCTCTCTCTATATCAGTCTCTCTGACCGGACCAACCCACACTCACAACCACTAATTTATTGACCAATGAGACTACATCTGGCTTCCATCGTCCGCCCTGAGGATGGAATCGGCACACAAAATTGTGGGAAAATTCTTCTTTAGACCAACTCCACACAAATTAGTGTTTGTTTTCATGTGGGCAATATATTTTCGAACACCGGTGTAATGTTTAGGAGCAAAAATGGATCATGCATATATTAACCAGTACTTAAGGAAAATAACCTGCCGATCTTTTCATTCCTTATTTGGATCCCACTGTCTAATTGGTAATGCTTTTAATCACTGCTCCATAAGATAATAAAACTAACAGATAACATTATGAAGAAATCACAAAGGTTTTTTGCTCTATACTTTTCTTATAAGATACAGTTTTCTTTTCTAATAAGTGAATGGAATGCCTCGAATACCTCCGTTTTATGACAGCTGAGGAAAGAAAAAATAATAATTTGGTAGCAAAACAAAGTGTATCATTTCAACGTGATAAACAAATATTCCCTTTGACAATTATAAACATAATGTCACTGACCTTCACAAAAAAAAAAAAAGGTAAACCCCTGACTATATAGGTTCTATAAGAATATAAGACACACATAATTTAAATATATACGCATGTATCTATACAATGTTATATATGGAAATATATGAACATGTGTATCTATTTCATTTCATGAATGATCATTGGGTCGATCAGCCTGGTAACTCAATTCATATTTGGGATGTGATCAGTAGCACCAGTGATACGAGTCTCCTTCAACAAGTGGGTTTCGCCCTAACTCTCGCCTTGTTTTTTCCTCCACTAAGTGGAGGAAACAGTGTTTAGGAGGAGTGGTCTCTTCATCACATAATGTGTGGCGGTGTTGCACGTGTGTGACATGTGTCTTGTAACAGTGTGTGTTTAAGCATGTATGTGTATATGTATATGTGTGTGCATTTATGCACATGTGTAGGTAATGCATGTGTATTGTTTCATGAATCATGTTAATGTATATGTGCATTTGTGTGTTGTGTATACACCTACAGTGTGTACATTTGTGAGTGCATGTTGGTTCATTTGTGGAGTGCTGTGTCGTGATAGTTTGTACATTTGTGTGTATACATGTCCAGCACCATGTTTGTATACATGTTCAGTTGTTGTATGTGTTAGGGTTTACAGTGTGTGTGTGTGTTTGTGTACATGTTCTTGTGTATATTATAATGTGCGTGATATTGGTTGTATGGCTGGACGTACAGTAGTATAAGTTTGTGTACAATGTGTGTGCCCTTTGTGTACACCATGTGTGTGCCTTAGTGTGTATGTGTTGGACATGTAGTGTGGACATATAGTGTGGAACATAGTGGGTGGACATGTGTGTGTTGTGTAAATGTATTTGCTAGTGTTATGTATGTCAGTGTGCTAGTATGTACATGTGGATGTTGATACTTGTAACATATGTATTTCTGGTTCAATTTGTTTACAGTTTATGTACATGTTATGTTTTGTGATGTGTGTGTGTTTTGAACACTTTGTACTTGTCTTTCTACATGGGTATGCACCTATCTTTGCATATGTATGTGTGTAAACATTTCTTCTGCACATGTGTGGCATATGTGTAGATGTGGCAGCTTGTGTTGAATGTGCGAATGTGTAGATGATTGTGTATTTTGAGCAAGTATGTGTATGTTGCATGGATGCATGTGTCAGGCATACATGCACAGGTGTGTGTGTTGCACATGTGTATGTTCATGTGTATGTACACTGAGTGTGTACATACATGTACAATGCATTTGTGTCACGTGTTGTGCATTTGTGAGTGCATGGTGTTGATAAGTGTGTGTATGTGGTGGTGTATGTGTACAGGTGTACATGTGGGTGTATGGGTACGTGTGTGTATCCATGTGTAAATATGTATAATGGGTTGTGTTTCAATGTGGTGTGTGGTACATATGCTGTGAGTGTGTATATGTGTACAATGTGAAGGAATTTGCGTGTATGTTGTGGGACATGTAGATGGACAGTATTGAATAGTCCTGTTTGTCATGTGTGTCCTAGTATGTACTATGGGTATGCTAGTGATGTATTTACATGTATATGCTATTGTGTGTGTGTGTGGGGGGGTGGGGGGTTTGTACATATTGTATATGTCTTTATGTGTGTACTGTGAGTGCATATGTGTACATGTATGTGAGTGCACTTTTGTGCACATGTATGTTTACAAGTATGTTTATGTGTGCATGTGAGTGCACGGCGTGTGTGTGTGTGTGTGTGTGTGTGTGTGTGTGTGTGTGTGTGTGTGTGTGTGTGTGTGTGTGTGTGTGTGTGTGTGTGTGTGTGTGTGCATGTGCATACATGTGTGTATACAGTGTTCATGTTTATACATGTATGTGTACATGAATGTTTGTAAATGTGTGTACATTTTAGTGCTTCCATGTGTGCATGTGTATGTAACACTATGTGTATATATATGTGTATGTGTATGAAGGTAGGTTGTGGTGTGTGTGTGTGGGGGGGTTTTGTGTGTGTGTGTGTGTGGTGTGTGTGTGTGTGTGTGTGTGTGTGTTGTGTTGTGTGGTGTTGTGTACATGTACATGTTGTGTTTGTGTTGTGTGGGTATGTACCTATGTATGGCATGCGTGTAAACAATCCATGTGTGTATGTTACCTGCAGGTCCCATTTGTGAGTGGGTGTGGTTACAAAAATTGTGGGCATTTGTGTGTGCATGTTTGTACAAGTGTTGGCATTGGTTGTGTGTGTGTGTTTGTGTGTTGTGTGTGTTGTGTGTGTGTGTGTGGTGTGTATTGTGTGGTGTGTGTATGTGTGTAGTGTGTGTGTGTGTGGTGTTGTGTGTGTGTTGTGTGTGTGTGTGTGTGTGTGTGTGTGTGTGTGTGTGTGTGTTTGTGTGCATTTGGTTTGTGGCGTGTGTCTGCATTTTGTTTGTACGTGTGTCCCTGTTTAAGCGAAAGGCCACCGCTGTCGCAAGATGTAAGCGACCCCTTGTAGTTGGGGCACCACTTCGCCAATGTAAGCGAGTGGCCACCGCAAGCCACCAGAATATGAGTGACACTAGAGCTTAAGAGCCCGCGTCACCAGGTGTGAGCGAGACGAGAATGGACTTGGTGGGTCGTGAAAAGGGTTTGAGTGCTTGCTGGTTTATTCTGAAAGACAGATATAGACTCCCCCAAGAGACCCCGTGTCCCGAGTGGAGGACGAGGTTGTTGGAGGCTGGACTCCAGTGTGGCTTGGTTCCGTCTGCTGTGTCTCTCTGTGGTGTGTCTCCTTACGGACGTGTCCTTTTATTGCGGCGGTTCCCTTCGAGGACGGATGTTTTGTTCCTGTGGCGAAAAGAGAAAAGCCGGGCTGCATCTGCGTCCTGCCCAAGGAGAAGGGCTGCGTGCTTGGACGTAGTTGAAGTTGTACAATCGGCCTTTCTACGTAATTGTTGAAACATCGCTTCGCCCACGCGCAAGGCTCGCCCTCGAGCCGAACTGAAACGCTTGAAACGATGCAGTAGAGTGTCTGTTTTGGTATCTACATGGTTCCTGGTGATCTCCGAGAGTCGCTAGGAGGCCGTCGCGTGCCAGGTAGCGGGTGTGGCAGAGGTTTCGACTGAGGTGCACATTCAGCGCGAGGAGGGTCATCGTCTTCAGAAGCTGACATAAATTGTACCAGGCCAGTAACGGGGCGAGGAGGATGATGATAATTTTTATTTTTTAATCACTTACTAAATTGCTGAAAATGAGAGCCTAATAAGAAAGTTTTGTCAACAAGAAAGGCGTGTCAGTAGCGAGTTCAATAAGGTACCATCATATTGAAGATAGAAAAAGTAATTGATAAGAATTCCATATATTTGGGGTAATAGGGCAAGTATATATGCTTCGATACACATAGGCAGCTGGACCTGAACTATTCTAACATTTGGCCGTCTCGTCGCTTCAATCGTATGGATCTTAATGTGCACGGGCAACAAGGATTCCTTCGTTTACGGCCATGAGCCGGGCTAACTTGCGGTGAAAATCAACAGTGCGCGTCTCGCGCTTCATCGTATGAGCGTAATTCTCGGTGCGGGCGGGCGCAGGGTCCCTTCGTTTACGGCCATGAGCCGGGCTTAATAATTAATGTGGCTGATTGTAATCGAGTAAGCCTATATATCATGGTGTCTCCATGTGTTGCCATTATTTGCAGCAACTGAATATACTACCATCGTACTAGTTTCACCAAACCTTAACAAGAAGCGTAAACTCCAGCATTACTGAGGACAATATATAAAACTTCGAGAGACGTCGTAAAAGAAGATTTGGTCAGTTAGTAGTCATAGGGATGGCACATGGTAAAATAACGCAATCTTAAGAGTGAATTTCGAGTAAGTGGCAGGTAGGTAATACAGAGGATAGGCGGTGATCAAAATCTCGTGTGACCGAGCGACAGATTGAGCACGCAAATTATTAATAAACAGTGATATCACAGAACGATAGTAGTGTTACACAGAATATAACAATCGCAAGAAGTCCTGAAGTGATTACTATGGAATAACATATAAGAGAAAAAAATAGATAATTTCTTAATTCGACACAAATAAACATGAATAATATGATGAGAGCAGCCAAACATAATAATTAATTAACTTGAAGGTACTCATTTTGTTCTGATAGAAATTATATATGCTAAATTGGTGCGATCTGAGATAAAATTATAATAGACAAGAACATCTAACACAATACATCATTACGGATGGTTAGAGCTGGGAATAGGTGTGGAAGTGAGGGTGCGTGTCAACAGGTTGATCTCAGTGTGTGATTGTGTTAAAAAAACATGGTTTGACAGGAGAAGTTATGTAGTATAGCGTTATTAGTGTGCGTAAGTAATGGCGTGGTACTTGAATTTTGAAGAGGCAACTTGTATGCAAGAGTGTTGGTGGGTATAGGGAAGGGCAATAGTTACTCTGGCAATTACAGGTACACTTACTTTGATAGTCAACGAGGAAGATTGTGGTGCTGGGCGAACGGCGACATCCTTGCTGTGTTGTACGAGCGTTCGCGAAGAAATTAGCGTGCGGGTGAGCGATTGGCAGTGTGGCGGCGTAGAGTGGCGAGGATACATCTTCAGCGACTTCGTCGGAGTGTACAAAGGCGTGAGTGGTCAGCACGAAAGTAGTAGACAGACATGGTGCGGATAGGCGTGATCGAAGAGGGACTTGTAACGATGGCTGGCGTTAAGAGGCGGAGGCGAGCGAGGTGGTAGTCGAATAATGCGTTTTGGCGTTGTGAGGTTCTTTGAACACCGCTGCGCCTCAGATGTAAGCGAAAAGGCCACCGCTGTCGCCAGATGTAAGCGACACGTGAGTTTGGGAGCACCACTTCGCCAGAATGTAAGCCGAGTGGACACCCGCAAGCCACAGAATATGAGTGACACGAGAGATTAAGAGCACCGCGGTCACCAGGTGGGAGCGAGACTAAGAGATGGACTTGGGTGGGTCGTGAAACGGGTTTAGCTTGCTGGTTTATTTTCTTGAAGACAGATCTGAGACCCCCAAGAGACCCCCTTGTCCCC
This sequence comes from Penaeus monodon, assembly GCF_015228065.2. Lineage (NCBI taxonomy): Eukaryota > Metazoa > Arthropoda > Malacostraca > Decapoda > Penaeidae > Penaeus > Penaeus monodon. The sequence continues at coordinate 69,149 of NW_023658087.1, forward strand.
GGTGGATGACGAGGTGGGTGAGCTGGACCCAGTGTGGCTTGGGCGTCTGCTGTTCTCTCTGTGTGTGTCTGCCTTAGGACGTGTCCTTTTAGGCGCGGGTTCCCTTCGAGGACGGATGTTTGTTCCTGTGGCGAAAAAGAGAAAGCCGGGCTAACATCAGCGGCTGCCAAGGAGAAGGCCTGCGTGCTTGGACGGAGGTGTGAGAGGGGGGGGTACATCCGGCACTGCTACGTAATTGCTGCCAGTCTGCTTTGTTTTACGTGTTGTCTGCTTTGTTTTGTACGTGTGTCTGCATTTGTTTGTAATGTGTCCTGCATTTGTTTTGTACACAAATGAGTATGTGTGTGTGTTGTGTGTTGGGTGTTGTGGTGTGTGTGTGTGTGTGTGTGTGTGTGTGTTTGTGTGTGGTGTGTGTGGGTGTGTGGTGTAATGTGTGTGTGGTATGTGTGTGTGCATTTGTATGTACTGTGTGGTGTATGTACATGTGTTTGGTATGTTGTGTGTGTGTGTGTTTGTGTATGTGTTTGTGTGTGTGTATGTGTATGTGTGTGTGGTGCGCGCATTGTTGTACATGTGTGTGTGCGCGCATTTGTATGTAAATGTGTGTTGTGTGAAATTTGTATATACATTGTGTGTGTGTGTGGTTGGTCGTGTGCATTTGTATTACATGTGTGTGACTGTATATGGTGTCCATTGTGTGTGTGAACTTGTATGTACGCGTGTGTGTGTGTGTGTTGTGGGTGTGTTGTGTGTGTGGGTGTGTTTTGTGTGTTTGTGGTGTGGTTGTGTGGTGTGTGTGTGTGTGCATTTTGTATGTACATGTGTGTGTGCGCGCATTTGTATGTATGTGGTGTGATGTATGTGTACGTGTGTGTGAACTGTATGTGTACATGTTTGTGTGAACGTGTATGTGTGTGTGTGTGTGTGTGTGAGTGTGAACGTGTATGGTGTGCATGTGTGTATGTGTATGTGCGTATATATATATGTGCATTATACATGCGTATTATGTATGCACGTTTGTAGGTTATGCATTAGATGTACGCATGCATGTGTGTCATGTGTGTGTATTGTTGTACAATGTGTGTGCATGTGTGTGGTGATAGTGTGTGCATTTGTGAGTACAAGTTTGTGTGATGAATGTGTACATTTGTGAGTGCAAGTGTTGTGTGCATTTATGTGTGTAAGTGTGTGTGATATTGTTGCAGTTGTGGTGCAAAGTGTTTGTGACAGTATGCCCTGTCCATCGTACGTGTGTGTATACATGTGTACATGTGGGTCTATGTGTATATGGGTGTGTTTTACATATGTATATATATTAACAATTGTGCGTGTGTAAATGGTGTGTGCATATTTGTGTATGTGTGGGTGTGTGTACACGTGTGTTTTATATATATAGATATATATATATATATATATATATATTATATATATATATATATATATACATATATATATACACACATGTGTGATAATGTGAGTGTAAATGTGTGTACTAGTATTTGTATACCTGGGGTCCTATGTAAAAACCTTTGTGTGATTCTTGTGAACTGTGTGTACTTTGGTGTTGTGTGTGTTGTTTGTACTAAGGTGTGTGTGTGTGTGTGTACGTAGTGTGTGTGTGTGTGTGTGTACTAGTGTGTGCGTGTGGGTGTGCGTGTGTGTGTGCGTGTGTGTGTGCGTGTTTTCGTGGTGCGTGTGGTGTGGGTGTGTGTGGGTTACTATGTGTGTGTGTGTACTAGTGTGTGGTGCGTGTACTAGTGTGTGTGTGTGTGTGTGTGTGTGTGTTGTGTGTGTGTGTGTGCGTGTGCGTTGTGCGTGCGTGCGTACGTCCCCGTCGCGTGCTGTGTGTGTGTGTGTAATATATATGTGTGTGCACGCGTGGCGTGCGTGCGTGTGTGCGCGTGTGTGTGTGTGTGTGTGTTGTGTGTGTGTGTGTGTGTGTGTGTGTGTGTGTGTGTGTGTGTGTGGTGTGCGTGTGTGTGCCTGTGTGTGGTGCATGTGTGTGTGCGTGCGAGTGCGTGTGCGTGCGTGATTTGTGTGTCTGCTTGCGTGCGTACATGCGTGCGTGTACGTGTACGTTTGTGTGCATGTGAGTGTGTTTGCCGCGTCTTTGTATGCGCGTGTGTGTACGTGTACGTGTAAACGTGTGTGTGTGCGTGTGCGTGTGCGGGTTGTGTGTGCGTGTGCGGTGGCGTGTGCGTGTGCGTGTGTGTCCAGTCTACATCGGTTAAAAACGTAATTATTTGGGTTGTATTTTCCCGGTTTAACGTGATATGCAATTCTCTGTTGCTTGCAAATATGTGTAAATATTACTACAATGTTTTTAATTTGAATTCACATACACGGCGCACGAGACGCACACGGAGAGCAGGTACACACAAACAGTTTTGACAATTGGTCGAATCATATTCTGCTTTCACGCATTTTAATTTTGGTATCATGTTAGATTACATATATAACCTTTCTACCATAAAACCTGAAATATCTCTTTTACATGCGTGCTCATCTGGCACTGAAGGTCGTGCGACTGCGGCACTTCGGTGTCATAATAAGGGTCAGAATACTATGATGGAACCAATATCCGAAAAAGTTCATACGTGTTCATGTGACCTGACTTTCATAACAATAGTGAATAATACTGAAATAGTATGTTAATAAAAATATAACGATAACAGTTTGTAAAAAAATTTTAACAAACAACGATGATGATTTAACTGTCAGTATATGATAATGATATGATTGTGATAACGAAAGTATAAGATATAATGATGGAGGCGCGATCGTACTTAACCATCCGGGCAATGGCAATCATTTATATGTAACCGACGGAAACTGCCATACTAGACCCTACACCATATATATATTCGAGTAAGAATAATTTTAAAGATAAACGTCGCTCATTAGCCTGAAATCCAGCATTCCTGAAAAGGTGTATACATCACGGCATAGATAGGGTTCACTTCTATCCCTGGTGCCTTATTGCAATTAGGGAACAGCACCTATGCCTTGTTACCCTCACCCCCCCCCATAGACTATACATGCGATAGGGTTTTGTGCAGGAAGTTGGAGTAATTTCGTCTACTGGAAAACCAACAAATTACGAGCTCGTAAAGGAAAGCATTCAATATAACGATTTCGACTCGCCATTGTTATGTAATACCATTATTTTACAACTATACGTGTAATGTGTCCATTAAACACACACAGCGGAACTATAAAAATCTTCACCGTTATTTGTACAGTACAATACACAGTGCTAATACAACAAAGGGTTATCGTGATACTTACCTTTTCCTGTCGGACGTTTTGCCATAATTTCTTCTATAATGGGTGGCGGGTGACACAATTCTTTTTGACAAGTTTTCGACAACTTTTATTTCAATAGCACTTGCTCCTCATGCGCACTACTTCTCTACACAATCATTGCAAGGCATACACTCTAGGCGCACCGTATAATAACGAATTGACCATATACACCTGCATGAAAATACGAATATATAGCACTTTCTCACACTTTTTGATTTTAGAAGCATTTCCTTTTGAGAAACCCTATACTCCTTTTATATGTATTGTACTTCTCGCGAAATATCACAACAAGGCCTCGAAATCACTACTTTATCTTTTCTTTCTCAAGGACACTCGGCAAATTTTCGTTGTAATAATTGAAAAGAAACATTGTGATTGGTAACTCGTGACATTCGACTCTCTTGCTAGCGTGTGTAACACTGTCGCAGAAACAGGGCGCAAGTATCCGCTGTGGTGATTGGTAGATCGTGATATCATTTTATGACCGCTCTCTCATTACAAAAATTCATTAATTGTTTCAACTTAGACATTTCTCTTTCTCATTGGCATAAAACTTTAAACTGTCTATTATTAAAGAATACACTTCAGCAAGGTTAATTTACTGACTGGCCTCCCCGTTATGATAAAGTGTGTGGGGAGTGTGTCAGCCAGCACCTCCTTCACTCCCCTCCAATAAATTTCATAAAATGCAGTTGCCTGTGTGTGTCATCATTAGGATTACCTAAAACGGACTCTTTAAAACGTATTCCAGTACTGTAGTAGCTTCAAGATACTGATTCTATTCCTCGATATTTTACTAAAGTACTCTTTAGAGACATCAAACCTTGTGTATGGTTAATTCAGAACAAACTGCAGAGAAAAACCCAAGTCGACTTAGAAAATGCCTCTGCATAGTCTCGTATGCATCTCTATCCTCCGTTTTTTTTTTTTTCATGCTTTTCACCCCTACACACGAGCGGGTCAAATCACAAACAAATTTTAGAATGTCGCGTCGCCGTGTGGTGTGGTCACACTGCCATGAATGCCGCACTTCACATTTGCAGAGATCGCGAATATATTGCTACTAAAATCAGTTTTAACAACTAGAGATTGAAATTCGTTTCTGTTATCTGTTTACAATGGTAATACGAAATTAACATGCCTATAATATCTTTTATAAGAATTACAAGCTACAAGGCTCAGGATTGTTTTTTTCATTTTACCTTGACCTTCCTTATTGCTCACTTGCTTTGTTATATTTCTAAAAAAAAGACTCCATAGTCTTTGAAGGACTATAAAAGATAACAGTGAACGTCACTGCGTAAAATAATAATGAAGCCATTACTTGCGGAAGTAATTTTTAATGGCTATCTTTTCGTGCCTATCATATTGTCAACTGCACTGCTGTGTAAAATAGATATTTGATACAACATACAGCCTGCAATCTAAACAAGTTTTAGTAACTGAACACTCCCCGTGCACTGGTGTGCCACAGGAAGAGCGATTTATGTGTGATGCCCTTGGTCCTTTTTTTTTTTTTTCGTGGCGACCTGTGTATGGAAATTTGCTTTGAGAATTTTTAAAGCTTTAGGGTATTACTACATGCAATATTCTTTATAGTATCTGGGGTTATGATACGTTTTTATGAAGTGTTTACCAATGGCATCACCAAGGAAATTAGCATGGTCTATTGGGTGATTAGTCCTTATACCCTCTCTCTGTTATCTACTGACAGCCCTCATTTTGCTCAAAAAGGATGTTGTGTTTAGTGAGACGAGCGAGCGAGCGAGGAAGAGTGTGAGATCAAATGCCCGCGGGCATGTCCGTTTTGTGTATGTGTCTGTGTTTATTTATGTGTGGTAACACATGTTTGTGAGCGCGTGCGCGTGTGTGATTATTTATGTGTCGAGTTTGTGTCTGTGTTTTTGTTTTTTCTTTCTGAGTGTATTGTGTGATTTAATGTCTGTATGTGTTTTGCTTGCGTGTGCGTTGTTGTACCGTCTAGTTTTGTGTGTTTTATGTGATTGTAGGTGTATGGGTTTGAACGCTGCGCGCAGCCTATGCGATTTGGTGTGTGTGCGTGTGATCGTCCGTGTGAGTGCGTGCTTGTAAAATAATTTTATATCGCGGCGGCCCCACTCTTCGCTCGGTAAAATTCTGATCTGGTTTGTGGCAACGATAAGTTATCAAAATTGCAGATTAAGTTCAAAGTGAAAATATTTTATCAAGGAAGTACTGAAACATATGTTTGTTTTTTGTCTATATTACATATTCGTCTATGGAGATTTCTCCTTCTTTAACAACAAGCAATTGCGGCACAACAATATACTAGTGTAATCTGCTATGAGTATCATTGTTGAATTAAATGGCCACAGTCCACCATTATTGTTATTTCTACCATGATTACTAACATTTTTCATTGAATTAACAAGTTCCTAATCATCATCGGTTATTGGTGATAATCATTATCATTACCAACATTAATACGGTTTTACATTTCGTTTAAATTGTCCATCAGTAACATTATCACCAGTATCTTTGATATGATGCTAATATGATTTAGCATTATCATAATAGCAGCAGTATTATTACCATGGGCCATGACAACAACAATCTGTTGATCGGCACTATTATAGACCTAATACAATAATAATGATAGTGAGCATAATAAGGAAAATAATAATAATCATAAAAATAGAAATACAACTAAATACTCATAACATAGCGTAAAGTGTTATATTAAAGCACTCAGATTGAATAATAATTCGCCATTACTGCTTATGGTTTAGCTATTATCATTTAACTCTGTGCAAGAAATATTAACCTAATGCACAACTATAAAATAGGTTATAGGATGGAGATATTATATATAAATCGATTGTTTACCTTTATTAATTTTTTATATCTTCACACACTGGTCACAGCTAGAAGGCAAATAGTATTAAGTTTAACGCACAAACAAAAGATACATTATATGCTGAAAAACTACAGAAATGTGTTGAATGTTTCATCTTCCTCTGCCAACCATCATTAAAAAACGTTGAAAGCACCGCTTCTCGGGGTCCGATCAGCGAAGCTAAGGCAACGTTGGGTGTGGGTCAGTACTTGGATGAATGATCGCCTGGGAACCTAGTATGCTTGTCATTTTTGGTTTATATTGCAATGTATGTTTGGGATATTTAGTGGTATTGGTGTTTTTCAATGTATTTCTTCGACATACTGCTTAATAAGAAAAGTTCATATCTTATTTTGAGATTTAAAAACAACCCAAAAAAAGAGACTGATTGACGTATTAATATAACAGAAACTATGTTTCAATCAAACCGTAAAGTAAATTTACCGCTGCCAAGATTCGGAAGGGTAACAGAAAACAGATGGAAACATTTAGTGGTGAAATAATAATAATATAATAATAATAATAATAATAATAATAAAATAATACTAAGAAGAATAATAACGATATCTGCAAAAGAACATAAACATAAATGATAAAATGGATTCAGTCTCCAGGAAATAACGATTAATTGACCAATATTCGAAGCAATATTTTTTTATCAAGTCATATTAAAGTTTAAGATCCATTGAGAAAAGTTAAGGCAACTTTGATTTTGGTCAGTACGCGCTGGGTAACCACACCTTAAAACAGATGGTATTTTCATTTACTATTAATTAATGCCGGCCTCTTTTACTTATTCCTTTTTTCTTGCACTAGTGTAGTATATGTTCCCCAGCGGCGGTTCACCTGAGGCCATCTGTTCTGATTAATTAACTCGTGGTAGTCGGGTCATTTATTAGAAACCGATTTACTTTTTTTTCGGTGGATGGGGTAGAAAGCAATACAATAATATTTACAGGATAACCACTAATAGAAGCACACGTTATATCTGAGCCAGATAAAACAGATTTAGAACTCTAATATGAAACTATGTACAAAGAACACCATAGACAACAGTGAAACTACATATAGTGAAATCTCGAAACCTGGTCCACGGCCTTGTAGCTTAATAAGCTATCGTCCACCCTATCGGCAAATGATTTGCTATAATTATCATCCTGATCATGAGAAATCTTATTATTTGTATTCATTAAGTGCTTGTGATCACAATTATACAGTTTCTCTTTACATTATCGCTATCTTTATTTTTTTAGCTGATTAATTTGATTTACTAATTCTCATTGGTAGTACGATTATACCACTATTATCACCATTATTTCTATTAAATTTTATTTAAATTATCACAATATTTAATACCAGATCATAAATATGACTTATGATTTACTTTTATCATTTATAGTAGCATCATTAGATATCATCCGTCGTCGGAGAGAATTATGCTTCTAAACATTTATTCAAATTCTGATACTAAACAGATTTTTGGCGGCAGTTTTACAAAGAAAAAATAAGTTAATTTTGTAATAATGATATTAATTGTGTTAACAATAACCTTATCTGTAATGACTCTATGAAGCACATCTTATACAATGGTTGTATAAAGAATCAGTCCTAATGAAGAAAAATAATTATATATATACAGATCACGATTAGTTTTTAGCAGATATTTGGCATCATTTAGATTCTTGGCTCTGTAGGTCGGGTGCTTTTCAAACAACACGATTTATTTCACTTTCGTAGATGATGTTATGTTTATGTTTAATGGCACATATATAAAATACATTTTGCTTACAGAGTCATTATACATTCAGTAGATTGGAGATACTCCATCCGTCACGCCTGACCATTGTCTTATAGTTAGCTACTATCATTTAGCTCTGTGCAGAGATACTATTGCATGTGTACACATTAAAATCAATAAACAATCTTATACTAATCAATATCTTGAGCTTGCTGGTACAACCTTCCACTGATAGTTACATTATCATCACCTGCTGCTATCAACTTATCATTATCATCATTATGATGGTAAGTCATGATCTACATAGTGGGAAGAATGTATCTCATAATGATGACCACTATCAATGTGATACTACACTAAGTAGGCTTAATAACAGTTATAACATTAACCATGAGGTATAGTGGATCGACTAAAGCGGTGCTTTCAACGTGGGTATGATCGTTCCAAATATTAGCCAGCTTTCTGTCATACTCATAGTTTTATATATATATATAGTTATTATATATTATATATATCTATATATATATATATATTTATATATATATATATATATATATTTCCCTATAGTTTATTTTTTCCTTTTGCAACCAAACTTCATTACAATTGATATTCCAGTCACATCACTGAGATCTGCTCCATATTATATTCATTAATACAATCGACCACTATCGGTCATATAGCTATTCTAACTCAAATGAAATTAAAGAGAATGATTATGATAATAAATAAACTAACATGGTGACCATGATCATAATGACAAAACATAGTAAAACCATTACTGATATGGTAACTAGTTTTATTTGCCTTACCGCCACGGCCACTCGTGTTTTAATCTTTGCAGAAGCTCGGACCATCTTTTTAACGCGTAACAACAAACAGAAAGTCTTTTTGTGCACAAGAGTTCCCTGGAGCCCGGGGCATCTCGTCTCGCTTGACATTGTTTGTTCCTGAATTTGTCTAAGTAAATTAAAGTAAAGTAAAATGCTTGTAATTACACATCATTATAGTGCTTTGCCATCACCTCAGTGCTCTTGTTTTTGCAGGTGACACGAGACTCCAGTAGGCCTTAGTCAGCACCCCCACCTCAGACTCGCAGTTCTCTCTACACCAGGGTAGCCCTTTTGGCCTTTGGACCCCTGGGTAGGGAGGCCCAGTAGTCTGGGCTCCTTGGGCGCCTTTTTTCTCCCTCTAAATTTGTTCCTCCCTAATGTGACTTTTCCGGAGCCTGCCGGAGTTTCTCTTGCGCGTCCCGTATTTCGCTGAGGGTGGGCATCTACTTACCCTGTCCTTCGCCTAGGCCAAGTTCGCGGGATGGCTAGTGTCCTACACATGCCTCGATCCCTCTGTGGGTACTAGGCGAACGCAACCATGCTTCCACTGGGGGGGTGGGGGGGGGTAGAGGAACGAAAAAACTGCCTTACTCTCTTAGCTATTGTTGTTAGGTTCATACCAAAAGTAAGAGTTTTGGATCCCTTCAGGACAACAATTCTATAGCAAAGGGGTCGGACCTGGTCCGATGCCCCAGTATGATCTACCCGGCTACCCTTGCTCCTCCTCAGGAGGAGGGCTACTAACGACCGTCCTAAGGACAAATTCGACCCTGTAACAACTGAACCCCTACTAATGACAATCTTGAAGACCACTATTCAAAATCCCTAACCGAGAATGCAAGGTTCGCGAATGTAAATGCGTAATGAAAAATCAATCGCTTTAGAACGTGAACCCCTTTATTCATCAAAAGGTCCTTGATGGTCAGTGGACGGCGATTTTGTTTTGTCAAAATTGCGAGATGGAAGCCTCCGTTGTTAAAGTACAATACCCTCCCAGATTAGGATTTACTTCAGCTGACGCAACATTCATGATCTTCGAGTTAAAGTACTATTCCTATTGGCCCAAATACCTGTAAGGGAGTAATCTTTCACAGGGATTTGAGGACTATGGAAGAAAGTGAAATTCTTGAGAGCATGAGGACCCAAGACGTAGTGGACGTTAATTTATGACCAAGAAGGACGGGAATGTGCGAACAAAACTGAACTGTTTTTTACTTATCTTTAAATAAAATTCCAGAGTCAGTGTCGGTTATGAACGGGTTCAAGTAAGACCTTATTCCAAAAGCCAATGCATTGTATAGATGCCAAAATTCGGACCCTCATTAATGCATTGATAAAACTCAAATAAATTGGTTTGCCGTAAATCTGCTGAAGCCCATGACACCATCACTTGTACTAGCCCAACTCTCCAAATTGCTAATTGGTGGAGGTCCCCAACAGTCAGGTCTGCTGATGCAACATCCTGAAGAAGGAGACCGAGACATTAGTCATTTATGAGTAAGCATGAGTTAGTTATACCTGAAGCTAATAGGAAAGTGTAAAGTTTGGACACACAAACCCGATACTTCCTATGCCGAAGCATTAAACAACATCACCCTAATGCTAGTAATGTCAGTCACACCTTGCAGCTAAGGATAAGAAATTGCGACCTGAAACAAACCGTTAAGAATTAAATATTAAAGTTTATCATTTGACTAAATTGGTCGATCAATATGCTGCATCAACCCAGCATAAAAATCCTAAGGAGGCTGATACCGAATCAAGGTCCGGATCGCACTTCCCCGTCCTGGCTACGCCTTGAGGACTTCGTCTGGCCGCGATCGCTTCTCGGGATGAGAAGAGATCGCAATCTGTCAAGTCGTCTCTCCCCTCGCCAGGAGGTGCAGACATGGAGCCTTCTGTCCTCCAAACCATGCCGAGAGAGGTCCGGAAGCGAGGGAGAGGAGGTGTCTCCCTCCCCCCCAAAAAGAAAGTCAAACAAATGGTGGGCAAGGCACTTCCAAACCCATAAAAGGTATCTTCGCGTCGACATTATACAATAGAACTGTCGAAGTTTTATATCTAAAGTAAATGAACCTTAAATTATTACCTCGTCCTATTTCTCGCTATTATAGTTTCTCCAAGAAACGCACTTAGCAAACCTCGTCTCTGACGAGGTCGTTGTACACGGGAGTGAGGAACTACCTTTTATGTCGGAAGATCGTGAGGGTAGGGGTGGAGTGGAGTCGGCCATGTACATCCCACCAAGCCTCCCTTTTACAGAAGTGACTATTGATTCTACTTTGGATTTGTCGGCATGCAAATTAAAAATTAATGGCCCGTATCGGCATATGTTCACGTTTATTGTCCACCTTATGCAGTGATAGCCTATGATGAGCTCTTTGCTCTTCAGAACGTTCTGCCACAAAATAAAGTAAATTGTTAAGCTGATTTTAATGCTCTCTACTTTAGGGGTTCCCTGTAGTGGATGGTAGAAGGTGAGGCGTAGTTAAGTTGATAATAGTCAGATTTATCCTGAATGGATTGTAATCCGACGACGCGGTGGACGATAATACCTGTAATTTGGCTTTATTGACTTATCACTGGTCTTTTCATCAATGCAGCCAAGTGCCTGTGGCACCCATGACGACTCGTTGGGAAGCGATCATCTTCCTCTTTGATTAAATATTCCTGCGACACGTGAGAAACGAATTCAGCAGCGCCTAAATTGAACGTAACGAGCAGACTGGTCGCTTTCAACAAGGACGCGTCAAGCTCGACTTGTTGGAGCAAACCATTGATGATAAAGTAAACATATTCAGACTTCGATTATAGAAGCACATTGTCACCCCCAAAAAAACCATCCATTCCTACAACTTCGACAGATAGCGTTAAGGTAAGCATAGAGTTCCCATGGTGGACACCAGATTGCCGCGGGCACTGTGCCGACGCACTTCAACGCCTTTTCAAAATACACACTAATGCGAACTTTTGCAATTAACAAACTAGCAAGAGCTAGTGCTCGTAGAATCATACTACAAGAAAAAGAGACGCCTGCCGGAGCTTTGTCTCTAACAATAATACAATACAAAACATCATAGGTTTGGTCGCCTATTACGAAAAAAAAATCTTTTAAAATTACTCATCACTGCAAGCTTCACTAATTTCCGATCACTTGGAACATTGCTATGTCACTCGCCAGGCAGTTATCTCATACAAGCAGCTCAGCTAATTACCACCTACCTTCCGACCATCAAAGAAGAGCTGATCTGCAACCAATTCACTTGCCACAGAGATGACTTTGATTACATAGATCTTACAATTTGATGAGCTTGGTCCGAGCACTAGAAGGCCTGTAGAAGGAACATCCCCAGGCCCCGTGCGATTCGATATTAGATGATGAAGCATCTTAATCAATGATGACATGATTACGTTTGCTAGACATTGTACATGAAATTTGAAAAGCCAACACTTTTCCAAACTCATTGCAGCTTCGCCCACATCATTCCCATATTGAAAGGAGTGTTTATCCCGACTTGCATCTCTACCGCCCAAATTGCCCAGGTCATGGAACGAATTTTTAACAGTAGGCTATTGCATTTTTTAATTCCAGTATTTACTAGTTGCGAGCAGTGCTGCTTCCGCAGGGACGCCAAACTCTTCGGTCAGCTAGTTAGCTGGACAGTCATATTCAAGAGGCCGTGCAAAAAATTTTTTGATTTCATATTGTTTAGATATAGAAAAAGCCTACGACATGACATGGCGATAATGGCCTACTTAGAAACTTTATGCTTTTGGAATTACGTGGAACTTGCCTTGTTTTATCAGATTTCTTCTGACAGAACTTTTTGCTGTCAAATTATTTTCCCGACAATGTCACTTTTTGGACATTTTGTCCCGGCAAAGGAAGGAAGTGTTCTTGTCACCCCATTATTTCTATGTATGCTTAATGACATCATTACGCAACTCCTTCCTCGTAATCTTAATACTTCCACTGTACGCTGATGATTGTGCATTATGGCTTTCCAGGCAATAATGCAGAAATTTCTTCAGCAATCGCATCCAATTGGGCACTGGATATGATTCATAACTGGGGCCTCCAGTGGGGTTTTAAGTTTTCCACAGAAAGAGTATTGGATATTTTTTTTTTCACATAGGATGAACCAAACATAAGGATAAACCTTAGACACCACCCAATACCTATTCAAAATTCTGCTACATTTTTAGGTCTAATTTTTTGATATAACTAAATTGTGAAGACCAATTGTCAGTTAAAAAATAATTCAAAGAGCACTAAATTTATTAAGTATATTTGCTGGTAATAAATGGGGACTCATAGACAGGTCTTTGCTATGGTATATAAAGCCCTGATTAGGTCATAAAGTAGATTAGGTTCCATCGTGTATGGTTCGGCATCGAGACAAGTTTGAAAGGTTTGATTCTTGTGCATAATGGCTTGTTTTGCGTGTGTGTTCTTGGATCCTTGAGTGCAACTCGATCGAGCGTCCTTGAGGTAGGTTCGGCAGAGTACCTCCCCTCCGTACTCAGACGCAAGCCAGTTACCTGAACTATCGCAAAGGTGGCTAAAGACCCGAGCCACCCTAATGGCAATAGTGGCATTAGTCTCTTTTGCAAGAGACTCCGACCTCGTCGAGAAAGTCGGTATAGATTTCTCATACCATCGATACCCGTTTCAGTCAAATATAAGCGCCATGGGAAACTCCCCCAATTTTTCCATCATGGAAGCTTGGCTTCCTATCGCTAAGGCCATGGCGCCGGAGGTGGGGAGGGAAGGGTATGCCGAGGTTCAGAGAGATCCTTATTAACATCTCCATTTTTTCATATATATATACCAACGGCTCCAAGACGAGCGTGTGTTGGGTTCGGGTGTATGGTCGCCTGAATGTGAAACAAAGTTCAGGACTGCCGAATCATAAATCGATCTTTCTTGCATGACTTCTTGCCATGATAAAGCCATTGATTTTGCACTATCGACGCCCACGATAGAATAGTTTTTTTTCAGATTCATTAAGTTCACATTTAAAGCACTATATCATTAGAAACCACCAAAAATGAACTTTTGTTTTTTGTTAATCTCATTCGTAAGCTAAATGGTGCCCACAATCATCAAGCTATCTGGGTACCAGGCCACTCTGGTATCCAGGGCAATGAGCATGCTGACAAATTAGCCGGGTCAAATGGTGATCTTGACCTTAGCATAGTCCGTATACGATCTCAGGTGTTTTTGTGTCTCTTATAAAATCAAAATACATCTCCTGTAGCAAAGTGAGTGGACCAGCCTCCAACTCACCACCAAAATCAAAACACAATAGACACTGTGGAAAGATACAGCCCACTGAAACTCAGAAGTGGAGGAGGGTGCTGTTGGCTCGACTCAGGGTGAATGCCTACTAAATAACACAAAGAACCTCACTCCCTAACATGAAAAAAGATTCCCCCCAACAATGTCACCTCTGGAACATTAGCCTTATCATTCACCACATATTTAAGTCTGCAACAAATACATAATGACAAAGCAAAAAATAAAAAGTATTTCCACAAAAAATAAAGATTTTACATTACAAATATATTATCAGATTACGAAAATATCATCGAGTAAAGTAATCACTTTTTAAGGGAGACAAAACTGTATGACCTTATATAGATTGATAGCATAAATAGATCCATTGGCTTAATAACCTTGGCCACATGCCGCTGTTTTGATAGCCAAGAAATCCAACAAAGAAAGAAAGAAGAAAGCCCGGACATGTTATTGAGCTTGAAGTCCCTTTTTAAGGATGCACTTTTCCTGATGGCAAGTTTTTTGTTCGGATTTTCTATATCTTTCTACGGCCTTAGACCTGGACCTAATGTTTGTGCTGAATGCTTGCGTTTGTGCTTGTTTGCCCGCTTTAGGGTAATAAGTTTACTAGCGCACGGAAGGGAAGGCTTGTAGAAAAAACATAGTCCTTTCTCCAAACACAATTATACCTGCTGAAAACTCTTGAGAATGCATATATAATAAAACGCCAACAGCATCTGTGTTCCCAAGACGGTCACCCATCAAGTACTCACCAGACCCAACGTGTTTCAGTTCGCTGATCGTCCGACAAGCCGTGTTTTTTCATCGTGGTTTTGATCGTTTGTCGTACAACCTTACACATTAACCAGCTTTACGTCAGTGATCACGAGATTTTTCATACATAATATAATTTTATCTTTTGTTGTTGCATAAACTTCATAAATGGGCATTCCATCTAATCACATTCGGATCTGCTCACAGTGCATCAATTCATCACTGTTTGGAGTAACAGACAAGTGTCACCACTTTTTAAGCACCTGTCGTGAGCCCATTTACTCATTTTTGAGCTGTGGCACTATGTAAAAAGAAAATGCACGATATACAGTAATCTATTAGATATTGAGTTGAAGAATGATCTTGATACGGTTATAAATCTGTGTTCACATGCAATCATATTTCGGGCACTTTGTGCTGTTATCGTATTGTTTTTGTTGGTATTATCATCTTCAAAATATCATGTATTCGTAAAATGGTTATTACTAGTAATTTTATCATCATTAATCACACATCTTTATCAATCCTTTTAGAATGTTATAACTATATCACATCATCATTGCTTACTCTTTACATACCATTTGCAAATTTCAATGCCCATGGCATCAGATTCCATCAATGATATTCATACTAAATCACCAGGTCCAACACTTCGGGAGTACAATCCAATAATGGTTAATGATTTACCAAATTCTGTAGACTTCTATCATACTTTTGTGCCATATACTCTATAAAGAATTAATGGTTTGCAACTGATTACGCAAACACTTGGGGAAAGGAAAAAAGACATTTTTACATTATATATATATACAAACACAAATATACTTTTGTATACAATCAATATGAAACTACAGCCTCGACTTTTTAAAATTTTTATTTTGCTGACCTGGATATTGCTATTATCTTTATTTCTATCATTTTTTTCCACTGTTCTTTGTTGACGATATCAGTACTTGTATTTTTACTATTATCTTTCATGCGATTACTACTAAATTTCGTTCTATCCTTCTCCCCTCTTTGCAACGGTAAATTTGCTTGTACTGTTTTGCTGTTGACTGAAGCATATTTTCATTGAGTTCTTTAGGCAAATATGTATGCTTATATAGCATATCTAATAAATGCCAAAAGTATTCGAATGTATTGGTGTCATAAAATAACTATCTACAATGTTGACTTTTTCTCCCTTTTGTTTGAAATTTTCTTACTCTCATGCAGTACCAGAATGATCACTAAGTAAGCAAATCTATTATGGTCACTTTCATTTATGCCAACTGGAACATTGCGATGATTACTCATGATGATTCTCTTTTTCCGTAAATTAAATCTCAGTCCTTCTTCTAGAGATATATGATAAAGATCAATAATCACAGGAATGGTGATATGGGATTCAACTCCTGTTTGCAATTGTAACTTAACAATTCTCTAGTCATATTTTTCTCTTTTCATCACCGATTCCTACATAATAAAGCGATATAAAACAATTCTATCTGTGCCAACTTAGGTCAGAATTTTCACTGTACCTGAGTTTTTCTCTGGTTGTTAATAGAAATCCCATAAATCTAGTATTTTTACCTCAAATTAATCTAGTATGTATTTTTTTTTACTAAGTATGTTACCATAACTCGTAACACAGACACCGTCTATTAGCGGGGGGGGGAGAGGGCACGGTGCCTTCGTCAGTGCATCGTCGCATCTAGCTGTTTTTTTCTACTAGAGCCCCTTTCGCATAGCCACTCCTTAACTTGCTCACAATCACGAGGGAAAAAAATAACTTCTGAGGATAGGTAACCCATTGTGGATGGAGAGTCGAGATCTCCTCCCCGAAACAAAGGCTAAAACCACTGTAAAAACAATGTTCTTATTTGTATGATCTTACCTACATATAAGATAAGGGCCTAATGACTTCTTTATGCGTTAGTATTATCATTTTACCAAGAGACAGTGTATTCCCATAATTGCTATATTTCCATTGTCGAAATATTAATTCACTATCCATCGTTACTGCTCGGGTCATCATTATCAACAATGATACTACTTTTGGTTCGATTAGGATCAATAATATTATACCAGTATCTTGTATTGCCTAATTAAAGATTTATATTACATTAAGTATCGTTATTACCATTTATCATGACAACAACGACTATGTTAATGACAGTGGAATTATCATAATCTAATAACAATAACGATGATGCGAACTAATATATTTAAACATGCTAGTAATAATCATAAGAAACAATAAAAAAAAGAAATAACAAGAACATAGCGGCAAACATGTTTTATGAAAGCCTCAAAATGTTAAGATTCAAATAATCGGTATTTTTGCTTATGGTTAGGCTATATCGTTTATCTCTGTGCAGAGATGCAGTAGAATGAGTACACATTAAAAATCATATAAATATCATATTACTCAATTTCCTTATCATTACTTACTACATCTTGTTTCTTTCCAAAGTTGCACAGCCAATATTTAGTAAAAGCTTACAGCAGGTGCAAAAAACTGGGTGAAATAATTAGAATTGCAATATCCCGTAGTAGTTCGATTGTGACTGAATGTTTACATTATGGAAAAGATCTCATTGTTATGATTGGAATGTCATTGTCATGAATTTTGATGCCAACACTAAAATATACATTATATTAGGATTATAAAATGACGAGCACGACAGAAAAGTGGCTAACGTTTATCAATACTTTGCCAACGATCATAACCACGTTGAAAGCACCGCTTCTCGTCCGATCAGCGAAGTTAAGCAACGTTGGGTCGGTCAGTACTTGGATGGGTGACCGCCTGGAACACCAGATGCTGTTGGCATTTTATTACATATGTTAAGTATGTTTGGCACTACTCGGATGGGTGACCACTTGAAACACAAATGTTATCTTCATTTTACTATTTTTCAAGAAACGCTCTTTAACTTCTTCATTTTCTTGTACTAGTATGTATATGTCACCCCAAGCGGCGGTTTACAGAGGCCATCTTAGTTCTGATTAATTAACTCATGTGTAGGGGCGGTCATTTATAGAAAACAGATTTTATTTTATCATGGTAGGACGGGTGAATTATATAAAATAGATTTATTTCTTTTTTCGGATGGGTGTAGAAACAATACATCATATTTACGGGATACATCACTATGAGAAACACACAGTATAACGCTGTCTAAATCCGAGCAAGATAAAACAGATTTAGAAACTATATGAAAATATTCAAAAAAGAAAAAAAAGAAAAGAAAAGAGAAAAAAAAAAACATGCACAACAGGAAACTACATATAAGATAAGTGAAACAGCTCGAAACATGTCAACGACCTTGTAACGTAATAATTTACTCTTCATCCTATCGGCAACTGGTTTAGCTATAATTATCATGATCATAGATATCTTAATTATTTGTATCATTAAGATATTTTTGGTCACAATGCTATTGTTTTTTCTAATTATTGGTTTACTAATTCTCATTAGTAGTAGGATTACAGTCATAACCAGTATTATCAACAACACTTTTATTATAACTTTTTAAAAATTATCATTAATATTGTCAGTACCATAACAATAATGCTTTTGAAAGCAAAAATTATCACATGTTTAAGACTGATTAATGATAGTGATAATGACAAAATTACTAGGAAGAAGAATTATACAAATACAATTACAAATATTGATAATACCAACAAAAGAAGAGACACAGTAATAGCAAGAAGTTATATGAAAGCACTCAAGATTCAATAATAATCTGAATTTCTGTTTATTATTATCTATAATATTTAACTTTTCCTACTAACAGTAACGATGTGAGAGTTAGGGATGCGTGTGTACACAAATTTATTTATTCAATATATTATGTATTACTTGTGTACCCTGCATTCTTTACAGAATTGCACAAAAAAAAGGAAGAAGCTTACTAAAGGTGCTTAAAAGTTGTGACAATTGAGTTCAAATTGCCTATACTCCAATAGTGGTGATTAATGCATTGATGACTAGAATGTCATTGTAATGATGTTTGATGCAAAAACAAAGGATACATTATATTAATATTCATTAGAAATGAGTATTGATTAAAGCTGGTTAATGTTAAAACACCACACGCCAACGATCATACCACGTTGAAAGCACCGCTTCTCGTCCGATCAGCGAAGTTAAGCAACGTTGGGTCTGGTCAGTACTTTGATGGGTGACCGCCTGGGAACACCAGATGCTGTTGGCACTTTATTATATAAACTAAATATGCTAAGCATTTCATTACTATTTTAGCAACTCTTCTTACATTTATATAAACAAATCAATTGAAATTATACTTCAGTCCATGGAAATTAGAGTAAAAATCATCGCCGTCGGAGCGAAGAAAACGAATAGAACTCATAGATGTAACAAAAGCAAATGCAATTCTCCATTCTAAACATTTTATTAAGTTTCTGATACTAATATATATATATAATATATATATCACAATTAAATTTTAGCAATATATTTGGCATCAGGTTTGAGATTTGGTTCTGTAGATCGTTTGATTTCAAGAAAACACATTTATTCACTTTCGTTAGATGAATGTTGAAATCAATGTATTATATTTACTGGATAACAGTCACAAAGAGAAGCACACAGCACAACATTCTCGTATCTCGCGCCAGAACAAAGCAGATCTAGAAACTGCATATGATAATTTTCTAAACAAAAACTTACACAATAGGAAACTACATATTTAGGACCAAGCGTGCACAAAGAAAGAGCTGACCTAGTTAGAATTGCCTGTACTCCGCCAGTGACGATTGTTACATTGATGGCTTGAACGTCATTGTAATGAAGTTTGATGCAAAAACAAAAGACGCATTGTTTTTATGAAAAGTCAATGAACACTGAAATAAAACTGGTTAATGTTAAATATATAATCGCCATCGATACTACCACGTTGAAAGCACCGCTCTCGTCCGATCAGCGAAATTAAGCAACGTTGGATCTGGTCAGTACATGGATGGGTGACGCCTGGGAACACCAGATGCTGTTGGTATTTTATTGTATATCAATTATTGTATATTATTTCAATACAATTTATAGCAACTCTTCTTATATTTGTATAGAGAAATCAATTGATATTTTACTTCAGTCAATAGCAAATAGTGAAAAGTTATCGAAAAGAGGGAGAAGGATAAACAGAAAATGATAGTATGAATCATAGAGGTAACTAAAGTAAATGCAATCTATTTTAATAATTTCTCATAATAAAACATTTTGTTTTAGAAAGACAAAAAAATGAAGCTGTAACAAGTATATAGTGTATTAGTAACAATTATATTAGTAATGATATATACAAAAGAACATAAGAATATGATCGTAATAAGATAGTCTAAAAAAAAGAGCTTTGGTTCGGTCTTCCAGGGCCGAAAAAAATTAAAAAATGACTGAGTCGTCTGCGTATAATCTTATGAAATGAAAATGAAATGTATGTCCACTGCACATAAATATACAAACTGCTAATTCATTCGCCAACGATAGTAAGCATTGGTTGGAAATACACACGCTTCTTTTTCGTAGAAAATCAATAAATTATATTCAAGGTTAAACAAGCACAAACACAAGCATACAACACAACACTAGGGCCAGTCTCCGCGCTAGATAGATATAAAGAATTATATATGAAATATTCCAAACAAAAATTGCACAACACGAAATTGCACAGTAAGGTAGTGACAGATAGAAAGCTCGAAAAATGTCTATATGGAGGAACAACAATCTTCCTATTTCTAATTGGTTTTCTCATAATTATCATTATGGTTATCATTACCGTAATTACTGATATCATTAAGCTGGCCATTATCACGATTATTAAGTATTTTCATGTTAATTTTAATCTAATTAATAATTTACTGATTAACGACATTTTTGGTAGGATTACAATTTCTAATTTCTTAAAGAAATTATCATCCATAATATAACCGTATCATTGACATGGTCAACAGACAGATAAAGCAATGTAGATATTGTAAATGAAAATATTCTATGCAAAAACTTCCACAATAGGAAACTACATATAAGAGAAGTGACAATATAGCTAATAAAATGTCCACGACACTGAGGCAC
>NW_023658088.1:0-2500 GCF_015228065.2 Penaeus monodon
ATCTAAAACAAAAAAACCCCCCCCCATCCACGTTAAAAATCTACTATATATAAATTACTAACGAGCTGGTATATCTTGGCACCAGCTGCTCCGTATCCACTGGAGTTGGTGATAGAGGGGGCGCCTCCTGGAACACAAACCTATGAGGGACACGAGTACATGTGTCATGAGATATGGACAGACTGGCATACAAAAGTGTGTGTGTGTGTGTGGGGCGTGTGTGTGCGTGCGTGTGTGTGTGTGTGTGTGTGTGTGTGGTGTGTGTGTTGTGTGCTGTGTGTGTGTGTGAGATCATCACCATCATTGATTATTATCAGATGATTGTTATCATTACTATCATTATTTCTTTATTATTATCATGATCATTATTATCATTATCATTATTATAATACATTAATGAATAACGAAAAATACATAAAATAATATACAATGACAGCCCTGAGGAGAAAAAATAAATTAACGATTCTTGGGAAGAGAAATCCCACATATAAAAAGTAGAAATGCCTTACCCATTTGAGATGTTTGGCCCAGATTCTCATAAAGCATCATCTTGATTGATACTGAAAGGAAATATTATCTTCATTATCCTCAATGCCCCTAATTAACTCAAAATAAGTATATAAACATTACCAATCTCTGTTTTTTTTCTCTCTCACTCTATCTGTCTGTCTGTTTGTCTTTTTCTCTCTAGATAGGGATCTACTTATCTATTTATCGATCTCCCTATCTGTCCCCTCTGTTTAATCTGTCTATCTATCTTGCCTCCCCAGTTCACTTTTTTTCTATTTCTCCTTCTTTCTCTTTCTCTCTCCCCCTTTTCTCTCTCTCTCTCAGTCTCCATTTCTCTCTCCTTCTTAGTCTCTCTCTCTCTCTCTCTCTCTCCTCTCTCTTCTCTCTCTTCTCCTCTCTCTCTTTTCTCTCCGTCTCTCCCCCCTCTCTCCTCTCTTTTCTCCTCTCTCTCTCCTCTCCCCTCTCTCTCTCTCTCTCTCTTCAGAAGATACTCACAGAATCGGAACGACTCGGGCTCCAGCACTCTCGAAATGCTTCACATAAGACGCAGCAATGTAGGATGTGTAGTTCTTATCCTCTAAACCCTTTAAGTTCTGTCCGGAGGATGCTGAGATAGGATGCCTGGAAAATTTTGTACGGTAGGAGAGAAAGGAATGGTAACCATATAGTATTTTACTGATAGGGGTTATAAATTACTTTTCGGAATAGTATAAATGTCTGATTTCTTCTCCATTTGAAAAGCGATAATAAAAAAGTAGATAAGCAAGTAGACGAGAAAAAATTACAAAGTGCACACGTACTGAAAAAAAAATGAAAAAAAAAAACATATCTAATCTTTACTGATACAGATACATTACAATTACGTTTCTAATGCTACGGAAATCGATCACATTTGATCTGTGTTTACCGAGCTTTAAACATTTATCAGTCTATAATTGTTCAAAGGATTCTAGCGTTAATTAAAAAAGGCCCGTGGCATTGTATGTTATACAGCGCGATTCGGTAAAAATATCCTGCGTAATCGACAGCCTGGCATTGATTTAGAAAATAACAGTGAATGTTTGGTTAGATCGTTTAACCTCTACTAGTGTGTATTGCATTTAAAATTTTATATATGTGGCATTACTGTGCGGTTTAATTTCTCAGTATTTTGTGTAATGCGTCACGTTTGATGTATATAGGTATGGATCACTGAAATATTAATTGTGTAATTACTGTTGCTTCATTGTATTAAGTTACCGTTACTGATATTATCGTATTATTACTGACATTACCGTCATTACGATTACTGCGCGTTATAACAGTAAATACCTATATCATTAATGCACCTCTTTATAAATTAGGTATAATTCTATTCACACCAAATGCCATTCTAAAAAGAGACCTCGATAACTAAGGTCTAATAAAATCTCACCTATAATGGGCCTTCATTAATTGTTTTTACATTTATTGTTATTGGAAATAATAATTGATAAAAAAAAAATCATTGTTGATATAAAACATTAACATGAATACTCACAAGACACCTAACACCATTCTAAAAGAGATCTCACTAGTTAATCAAAATAAACTCCCACCAATAATGTGTTTCATTTATTGCTATCAAGTTACCATTATTGATAATGATAATTCATATCATAATGATCATTGCTGTATTATCATTAGACATAATGAATAATCACATGACACCAAAATATAGAATACAATAAACCCTCACCTATAATGGGCCGCATAGTGTAGTCAAAACTGCCCTTGAACACAGCATAGGGCCCCGGGCAAGGAGACCCACGCTCAGTAACGCTTTACCTGCCATTGTCCCGTTGTCTATGTGTGTTTGCAGGACCCCCCTCTATTTTTACGTTCCATAAATGATGACACGTTTGGGATCTCGATGGGATTGCCTACTTACCAGGAGGTATATGGCTTTGAAGTTTGATTGTAGCCCTGTTTTTTTGGGTATAAGTTCCTTAGTAATCTTTTCTTTTGGTTT
>NW_023658088.1:22500-25262 GCF_015228065.2 Penaeus monodon
TTGTCAAGAGCTTTGTAGTCGAGCTTTAGAGGTGGTGTTGGACGCTCCATCTTTTTGAGTCTTTATTTGAAAGTCGATAGTTAGTAGTTGGTGGTCACTGTTGCAGTCGGCACCAGGTCTTGTCTTGGCATTTTTTTATACAACTTTTTCCATTTCTGGTTCAACACATGTAGTCAATTTGGTTGCGTGTTCTTTTGTCTGGTGAAAATCACGTGTACAAGTGTCTTGGGTGGTGTTGGAACAATGTGTTTGGCTATAACTAGATTATTTTTACTACACAATTCAATAAAATCTTCCCCTCTTTCATTTATATCTCCAAGGCCGATTGTCCACAGATGTCATTTTTTTAGAGCATATTTGCCTACTTTGGCGTTGAGGTCTCCCATAATTACTTTTACATCTCTGTTAGGGATTGTGTCTAAAGTTTCTTGGAGTGTTATAAAAAATTTCCATTTCTTCGTCACTTGCAATGTTGGTTGGTTCATAGCATTCTATAATACTAATGTTATGAGGTTTTGCTTGTATTCCGACTTTTATAACGCGATCATTTATTGGCTGTACCCAATTAGTGCATTTGCAGTTTTTTTTTCGTGAGAATCATAGCAACTCCGTCACTCTAATTTACTTCTTTTCCAGAAAAAAAACTGTCTTTGTTTTCTTTAGTTTTGAAACTTTAATTACTTTTCCATTTGGTCTCACTGATTCCTAGTATTTGAATATTGCATCTATCCATTTCGTTACAGACAGTATGCTATTTACCCATCTCTTTCATTTTCCTTACGTTCCACGTTCCGATTTTTAATGTGTTTTCTTAACTGGACATGTTTTTCTTTATATTCTTTGTCTTCCAGATGCAAACTTAACATTGTCAGCCTGGTTGCCCACTGAACAACGCGCCCCTTGATAACCCACGCGACGGGCAATGTGGTATGAATTATCATTTTTGTATTTAATCATTGGTGTAGAGGTTTGTCAGGAGAAAAGAAAAAGTTGAGTGGAATCCCCCAGCTCCTTCTCAACTCGCAGTCTCCAACTAACTAAGAGGAACTATCTCTGCCGCTTTGAAACAGTTTACACTGCATACGCCAGACATATTGTTTGATGAAACCAGTAATCAGTAGAACCGAAGGTGTTTTCACCAGATATCCACTGCCCTGCTGCTGACAGCTTCACCGTAACCCTGGCATAGGGAGCTAATAGGTGCTATCCTTGTTCAAGGAAACCCAAGGGTGCAGTTTATTGTCTTACCCAGGACAAAACAAATATAATATATATGATTATATATATATATATATATATATATATATATATATAGGCTGTATATATATGTATATATTATTCATATATATATATATATATATATAGATATATATATTATATATATAATATATATATATTAAATATAGATATGAAACACATATATGTATTTATATATATATAAATATATATATAATAATATATATATAGAATATATATTCAATATATATATATATAATATAAATATATATATATATATATATATATTTTTATATATATATATCATATACATATATATATTTTCTGCGCAAGGTGGTCGACGTAAGGGGGAAAGGGTCATGGTTACAGACCCCAGACAACTGTTAATAGAATTTCATTCTGTTATCATTATCAATCTTTTTTTTCACACAAAAGATATATTATAATATATATAAAATATATATATATATATATATATTTTATTATATATAAAAATAAAGTATATATATGTGTGTGTGTATTTTATATATATATATATTTTATATATAATATATATATATATATATATATATATATGTACGTATATATACATATATTGTATATATATATATATATATTATAAAATATATATATTTTATATATTATATATATGTGTGTGTGTGTGTGTGTGTGTGTGTGTGCATATATATATGTACACACCACCACACACACACACCCCATACATATATATATATGTATGTTTTTATATTTATATATATATATATATATATATATATATTATATATATATATGTACATATATAAAGAGAAAGAGTGAGAGAGAGCGAGAAAAGAAAAATATTAAAAATGATAAAAGAAATAAAATCCTATTAACCAGAGTAGCAATGCTGACGATGTAATGACACTGATTATATATTTTACCTTTAGAATACAAATGAAAATAATGACGATTTTCCTAAGGATAATATTGTAACAATCGGATAAGGATAATGTTGACAATGACGATGATGACGATCATTATAATAATATAATCAAGAGGTTGCCGGTTGTTTATCTGGGAAACTGAAAACCAAGACCTTCCCCTTTCACATCGACCACCCGCGCGGATTCCTCGCTTCTCCCCCGCTTGAGAACGAGAACAGGTGTGCAGGACTTGATCTTCGTTGTGATGAAACCTATACAAAAGCGCACATATAAATATATATATAATATATATATATATATATATATATATATATATTATATATATATATGTATATATATTATATACATATTATGTATATATTTCACACCCATATATATGTATATATATAAATAATCTGCGCTTATTTATATTGTTCAATTTTTTAAAAACATAGTAGTAATATATACACCCATGGGTTATTTAGATATAATTAACAAAAAACGAGCACTACATTCACTATTTTTTTAAACCGTAAAATAGTATATACTAATTGGTAATTTTAAAAATACTTATTAAAAAGCCAATTTCGGTTTTTTGATAAATTTTAAAGAATTACCCTTGGC
>NW_023658089.1:0-25258 GCF_015228065.2 Penaeus monodon
ATAATATTAAATATAATAATAAAAATAATAATGATAATAAAAATAATATTATAATCATCATGTTATCAAATTCTCTTATTCTCACTTTTATCATTATTGTCATGATTAATAGAATTCTGGTAATTATTATCATTATTACCCTAATAATTGCCAGGATCATCAAATGAATGGAAAAAACGTCATTTTGGAGTCTACTTTCAAAAGGCTATATTTTGCTAGATTTTGCCGCTTTTTCGACTTTTGGGATTTTTTTTCTTTTACCTTTTTTTATTATATATGGACACAATTCCTGTTATTATCATCATTATTATCATGATTATCATCATTATTATTGTTATCATCATCTTTATCATCATTATCATCAGCATTACCATCATTATTGCAATTATTATCATCATTATTGCAATTATTATCATTATTATTGCAATTATTGCAGTTAAAATATATAATTTTACATCTATACTAATAGCAACTACAATAATAATAGTAATAACAATAATAATAAGAATAATAACGTTTTTATAATCATTATTTATATCATTATTTCAATTAATATCGTTATTACTGTAATTATTACTGTTATAATAATTATTTTTACAATTATACTACCAGTAAAAATAATAATAATGATAATAATAACAATAATAATATTAATAACAATATTATAACAATTAGTATTATTATAATTATACTTATTATTATTATTATTGTTATTATTACAGTTATAATATATTTTTTGGCAATGATACTAATAATTAAATTAATAATAATAATAATAATAATAATAATAATAATAATAATAATGATAATAATAATAATAATAATAATAATAATGATAATAATGATAATAATAATGATAATAGTAATAATATTAATAATCATCAAATGTTATCAAAATTCTCTTTATTCTCACTTTTATCATCATTATTGTCATGATTATCATCATTATTATCGTTATCATCATCATTATCATCATCATCATCATTATCATCATTATCATCATTATCATCATTATCATCATCATTATCATCATTATCGCAATTATTATCATTATTATTGAAATTATTGCAGTTATAATATATAATTTTACATCTAACTAATAACAACTACAATAATAATAGTAATAACAATAATAATAACAATACTAACGTTTTTATAATCATTATTTATATCATTGTTTCAATTAATATCGTTATTACTTTAATTATTACTGTTATAATAATTATTTTTACAATTATACTACCAGTAAGAATAATAATAATGATAATTATAAGAATAATAATATTAATAACAATATTATAACAATTAGTATTATTATAATTATACTTACTATTATTCTTATTGTTATTATTACAGTTATAATATATTTTTTGGCAATAATACTAATAATTAAAGTAATAATAATAATAAATAATAATAATAATAAAATAATAATAATAATAATAATAATAATAATGATAATAATATAATGATAATAGTAATAATATTAATAATCATCAAATGTTATCCAAATTCTCTTTATTTTCACTTTTATCATCATTATTGTCATGATTAACAGAATTCTGGTAATTATTATCATTATTACCCTAATAATTGCCAGAATCATCAAATGAATGGAAAAAAACGTCATTTTGGAGTCTACTCTCAAAAGGCTATATTTCGCTAGATTTTGCCGCTTTTTCGACTTTTGGGATTTTTTTTCTTTTACCTTTTTTATTATATATGGACACAATTCCTGTTATTATCATCATTATTATCATGATTATCATCATTATTATCGTTATCATCATCATTATCATCATTATCATCATTATCATCATCATTATCATCATTATTGCAATTATTATCATCCTTATTGCAATTATTATCATTATTATTGTAATTATTGCAGTTATAATATATAATTTTACATCTATACTAATAACAACTACAATAATAATAGTAATAACAATAATAATAACAATAATAACGTTTTTATAATCATTATTTTTATCATTATTTTAATTAATATCGTTATTATTAATTATTATGTTATAATAATTATTTTTACAATTATACTACCAGTAAAAATAATAATAATGATAATAATAACAATAATAATATTAATAACAATAATAATAATAATAATGATAATAATAATTATAATAGTAATAATCATCAAATGTTATCCAAATTCTCTTTATTCTCACTTTTATCATCATTATTGTCATGATTATGAATTCTGGAAATTATTATCATTATTACCCTAATAATTGCCAAAAATAAATCAAATGAAGGGGAGAAAAACCGTCTTTTTGGAGTTTCCCTCTCAAAAGGTTTAATTTGGGTAGTTTTTTCCGCTTTGTCGACTTTTGGGTTTTTTTTTCTTTTACTTTTTTTTTATTTTTAAAGGCAAAATTCCTGTTTTTTATCACCTTATTATCATGATTATAAATCATTTTTTTATCTTTTATAAATCACATTATCTTTAAATTTCATCATCATTATCATCATTTTTTGAAATTTATTATCAATTATTGAAATTTTATTTCTTTTATTACAATTATTGCAGTTAAAATATAAAATTTTTACATCTAAAACAAATTAAAAAACTAAAAATAAAAATAGTAATAACAATAAAAATAAAAATAAAAAATTTTTTTAAAATCATTTTTTTAATATCTTTTATTTAAATTTAAATATCTTTATTACGGAAATTTTTACTTTTAAAAATTTTAATTTTTTACAATTTCTACCTAAAAATAATAAAATAATAATAAAACAATATAATATTAATAACAATATTATAACGATTGGAATTTTTAAAAATTTTAAATTATTATTATTATTATTGTTTTTATTCATTTAAATAATTTTTTTTTGGAAATAATACTAAAAATTAAAAGAAATAATAATAATAAAAATAAAATAATCATAATAAAATAATAAAATAATAATAATAATATAATAAAATAAAAAGATAGTAATAAAAAAATTTAATAATGATAATAGTAAAAATATTAAAAAATCATAAAATGTAAATTCCAAAATTCCCTTTATTCTCACTTTTATCTTTTTAAATTGTCATGATTAATAGAATTCTGGTAATTATTATCATTATTACCCTAATAATTGCCAAAACCCTCAAATGAAGGGAAAAAAAAGGTCATTTTGGAGTCTACTCTAAAAAGGTTTAAAATTTGGGGCTAGTTTTTGGCCGCTTTTTCCCCGACTTTTGGGTTTTTTTTTCTTTTACCTTTTTTTTATTATCATCACATCATAAAGGGGGCAAACCCGCTGACGGGGGTGCATGGCCGCATCCACCCTTCGTTTCCCAAACCACGGGGGATCCCTCGGGGGCGAGTCTCCGGGCAGGCCCCAAGGCCCATCTCTAGTTCCTCACGACGGGTCTCGTCGAGCTCCCCAAAGCCATGATCTCCTAGGACTTCCCCAGGTCTCCTCCACCCGGGTTGTCTCGCAGAGAGCAACCTGGTGGGAAAGGGTCGTCCATGGGGAAGCGAGCTGGGTGGCCATATAGCCTGTTGGGCGATCCCGGATTATGAAAAGAAACAGGTCCCATGCCATCTAAACGGTGAACCCCCGGGTTGGACACGTGGTCCGGGCCAAACTGTCCCCCATGATCCGGCAAAAGGGACCTTTTTAAACAAAAGGGGCATAAAGGCAAAGAACTCCAAGGCACTGGATAGCGTCCATTTTGCTTCCATAGAGCAAACGGAAAGTATAAAGGGCCCTTTGGGAAAGACACGCAGCTTGGCCCCTTCTCATGGGTACTTTTGGCAATTCCCCAAAAAACGCTTTTTGTTGATCAGTTCAGGGCTCCTGTTCCCAAAACCCAACCCTTTCTATTTGACTTCCTTTCTGACAACCCAGAGATAGGGACACGCTCCGGGTTTATTAAAACTTTTCTTTTATTTTAAAAACCGTCCCTCGCCGCAAGCAGGGATCGACAGGCTAAAAAAAAAGGGCCCCCAAATTTCCTGAATTTTGGGGTTTTGGGGTCCAGGAGCCCTCGGGCCCCTGGGGGCTTCGCCTCTTTGCTAAATGCATAAAGAGCCCCCACAAGTGATTTCCAAAAGGAAATCAGATGGGGAGGGCAACATCGTGGGCAAAGTAAAGGGTCCGAAAAACCTTAATATTGCCTAGTGTTGCTTCCCAAACGGGAATTTTTTGGCTAGTAGCCCCGGGCCCATTACCATCCATACAATGTTGAAAAGTGTGGGTCCCCGGACACACCTTCCCTCACCCCTAAATTTTAACGGGGAAAAAATTTTCGCATACCCCCCCCACCTTTACGCATTTTTCAGTCCCCAGTATAAAAGGCTTGCTATCACCAAAATCTGTGTGGGAAATTTCCCCCTAGCTCAGGATCTCCCATAGCGTTTCCCATGAAACCGGAGCCCAAACCCCTTTTCTTGGGGTCAAATGTAGGCTGCAAGCAACCCACGACCAAACTCACGAGGGGCGTTCCAAAATTACTCGAGAGCGCTAGTAAAAAAGGGGCCTTTGTGGACTTGCCGGGAGTAAATCCGCTGCTCCGGCCCTCGGTCCCTCAGTAGGTTTTGGGGGGGTCCGTTTCAAAAAGAAGGGTGAGGAGAACCTTCCCTGGTATGCTGGCAGGTAATCCCAAACGGAAAGTTGCTACAGTCCCATCGACCCCCTTTTCCCCCTTTCCGAGAGGGATGCCCAAACCCCCTCAGCGGGTCGGGGGGAATGGACCAGACTCCCAAAATTTGGAAGTCAGGACTGTTGCGGGCCCCGAGCCATAGGTTTACCCCCCAGCCTTTAGCAGTTCACTAGGGATATCATATATGCCGCAGTTTTTCCCCCACTTTTCAGCTTGGGAAATCGCCAGCCTAACCTCTGTTAGGGTAGGAGGTTCCTCGCTGGGGGGTGGGCCCGGAAAGGGCACTGAGACATCGCTTGTTCCAAAGCTAACTGTTGGAGGATCCCCCTGGTAAAAAACTTTTTCCAAAATACTCACCCAAAAAATTCCCCAAAACCCCCAAAACCCTTTATCGGGAATGATCCGTCCTTTCCGCTGATCGGACTGCATTCATCGGGTGAGGGGGGGGCGGGGGGTTTCAGTTTTTCTCGGGGGCTTGGTAGGCGGGAAAAGGGCTTTTTACCAAAAAAGGGGCCTTTTCCCGACCTCCTCAGCAAGTTTCCCGGGATGAACTGTTCCTTGTCCCTTCTCAGCAGTGTCCGACCCCAGCACCATGGAACGATGCAAGCTTGTTTCCCCATTCGGGGCCGAGCCTTGCAAACACGCTTCGGGGCCTTTAAATTTGTCTCCAGGGAGATGGTTTTTCTGCCTTGCCCCGGGGGGCGTACGCCAATGGCTCCTGAGCTGCTTCGAGTGTTATGCCTTGAAGGACTCCCACAGAGCAACTGGATCCGTCGGTTTTGCTGGTTTTTTGAGAATGGGGTCAGAGACTGCCGTGGCAAACCTTTACGGGCACACCCCCCTCCCCCTTATTCTGCCCAAGGGTGAAACCCCTTAGGGTGGCCCCCGGAGGGAGGGGGAGTTTTGAAGGGGAAACCCGCAGGGTAGCCACAACCACCTATGGGTCGGTCCCAAAAACTCAGCCTCCGGTAAACCCTGAAGTTCTGGGGGATCCTCCATCGCGTCTGACAAAAAATGGGGTTTCGACTCCTTTGGCCACTGAAACCCGAAATCGTGTCCCAAGTCCCGTGCATTTGGGAAGCGCTGGTCCCAAGGAGCCAGAGATCCTCATTTTCGGGGACCTAGCAAAGTCCCGGAAAAGGGAGGCTATTCTCGCTGCTGGGATCAGCCCCGAGCCATGGGGGGCCCCCAGACATCTCGTAGCCAGCTCGGTCACAAGCCGGATACCGCATTGAAGTCGCCCAGAACAAAAGCGAATGGTTTTCCCCCGGGGGCAATCGTCTGCCACAGGTGCGAGTTTGGCGTAAACCCCCCTTTTTACATGGTTTTTTTGTTTCATCGGTAGGAGCGTATACAGCTAAGAACATAACCAAAAGCATGCTTCGTCCCCAATGCCATGATTTCGCTCATCAACCGGTGTCACCTCGACATACCGCAGGCTGAAGTCGACGGGGGATGGCTATGGCTACACCCTGGAGGTGGTGACCATCGCTGCGGCCCGAAAATAGTAGGGGTAAAACCCCCCCAACTGATCGTGCCGCTAAAACCCCGGTCTTCTCAAACCCCTGAGAGGGGGAGCCACCCAACTCCCATCGGGTTTAATTCCCCGGGGATAGCAGAGCTAACCGGGGGCCTCCTGCCGCAAGGGCCGGGGTGTTCCAAGCGCCACCCGGAAAACAAACCCGAGGTTAAGCCTCGGGTGGTCACTTTCCGGGTGCACGCCCCCTCTGGGCCCCCCCCACCCAAAACGCCCCAGGGTAAGGGGGTCACAGGCCCGTGGGACCGCCTATCCACCTGTGGGGGTTCCCCCAGGGCTTTTCCCCCCCCAAGCCCTTTATGGTGGGTTTTGGGGCCCCGCCGGGGGGGAGGGGGGGCGAGTAACTCTCGTTCCCAAACCGCACCCCGACATTTGCCCCCCCCCGCGGGAAACCCCCAACGCCCCTTAAATTGCTGGGTTTGGGGGGGGACAACCCCCCCCTCCCTCCACATTTTTCCCTTTATAAAGACGTTTTCCAGAGGTTTATTCTGGGGGGAGGGGGGACTGGCAAGGCCCCCTCCCCCGACCGCCCCCTTAACCCCAGGGTGGCTAGGGGGAGGATTTGGGTACGAAGCCAGAGCGTGTCCCCCACGCCGGTGGGGGGTAAATTTCCCTAACCCCTGGGGGCCCCCTCTGCTCCGAGATCCCCCCAGATTTAGCCGGGAACCCCCAAAGGGCCCATTTTCCCATGGGTGGCCACGAGGAGGCACTGCAGAAATCTTAATGATTTAGAGGCTGTGCCCCCGGCGGGGAGCCCTTTTTTTCGGAAGCTAAATTTCCCTTTTTTTGCACTGGGCTTGCCAGGGGTGGAAGCTGCAAGCGAGAAGGGATGCAAAAACCTTAACACTAATTTGGGGACCACAAACGCTTCACATCACCATGCACGTGAAGGGCCCCAAACCCCTTAAACATGAAATTAAACATCATTATTATCTTATATCACTTATATCATTTTAATCATCATAATCATCATTATTGCCCAAATTTTTATCATCATTATTTTTCAATTATTTCATTATTTTGCAATTATTGCAGTTATCATATATAAATTTTTCCTCTATCTAAAACAACTACAATAATAATTAATAAAAATAATAATAACAAAAGTAACTTTTTTTTAATCATTATTTATATCAAATTTTTCAATTTAAAATCGTTATTACTGAAATTTTTAAATGTTATAATAAATTTTTTTTACAATTTATTACCAGTAAAAAAAATAAAATGATAAAAATAACAAAAATAATATTTTAAAAACAATTTAAAAAAACAATTATATTATTATGATTTACTTATTTTATTATTTTTTTTATTATTACAGTTATAATATATTTTTTGGCAATAATCTAATAATTTAAAATAAAATAAAAATAGTAAAAAAAAAATAATAATAATAAAAATAATAATAATAATAATAATAAAGATAATAATATAATAATAATGATAATAGTAATAATATTTAAAAATCTCAAATGTTTTTCCAAATTTTCTATATTCTCACTTTCCCATCACTTATTGTCATGATTAACAGAATTCTGGTAAATTTTTAACATTATTTCCCTAAAAATTGCCAGAATCATCAAATGAATGGAAAAAAAGTTCCCTTTTGGGGTCTACTCTCAAAAAGGGTATATTTTTGCTAATTTTGGGCCCCTTTTTTTTACTTTTGGGATTTTTTTTTTTTTTTACCTTTTTTTAAATTTTATATGGGCACAATTCCTGTTATTTTCATCTTATTATCATGATTATCACAAATTTTTTATCGTTATCATCAAACCCTTATCATCATTATCATCATTATCATCATTATTGCCAAATTTTATCTCAAATTAATTTCCCAAATTTTTATAATTATTATTGTTTAAATTTTTGCAGTTTTTAATATATAATTTTTTCATCTATACTAAATAACAAATACAATAATAAAAGTAAAAAACAATAATAATAAAAAATAATAACGCTTTTTTAATCATTATTTAATCATTATTTCAATTAATTCGTTATTACTGTAATTTTACTGTTTTAAAAAATTATTTTTACAATTATACTCCAAAAAGAATAATAATAATGAAATAATAAAAAAAATAATATTAAAAAAAAAAATATAAAATTAGTAAATTTTTATAATTATCTTATTTTATTATTTTTTGTTATTATTACAGTTATAATATATTTTTTTTGGGGAAAAAATACTAATAATTAAAGTAAAAAATAAAAATTTAAAAAATAATACTAATAATAATATAATAATAATAATAATATAATAAAAAATAATAATAATGATAATAAAAATGATAAAATGATAAATAATGATAATAGTAAAAATATTGATAATCAAACAAAAGTTTCCCCAAAATTTTCTTTATTCTCACTTTTAAAATCATTATTTTCAGATCAATAGAATTTTTGGTAATTTTTATCTTATTAAACCCCATAATTGCCGGAATCATCAAATGAATGGAAAAAAAGTCATTTTGGATTACTCTCAAAAGGTTTATTTTTTTTGCAGATTTTTTGGGGTTTTTTGACTTTTTTGGGGTTTTTTTTCTTTTTTCCTTTTTTTTTAAATTGGACCCCAAATTTCCCGTTTTAAACATAATTAAAAATCATGATTAAACATCATTATTATCGTTAAACATTCATTAAACACATTATCTCCTTTTCCCTCATCGTTACCAAACATTATTGCAATTATTATCCTCATTAAATTTCCAAATTTTTAAACATTATTTTTATTTAATTTTTCATCTATACTAAAAACAACTACAATAATAATAGTAATAACAATAATATAACAATAATAACGTTTTTATAATCATTATTTTTATCATTATTTCAATTAATATCGTTATTACTGTAATTATTACTGTTATAATAATTATTTTTCAATTATACTACCAGTAAAATAATAATAATGATAATAATAACAATAATAATATTAATAACATATTATAACAATTAGTATTATTATAATTATACTTATTATTATTATTATTGTTATTATTACAGTTTTAATATATTTTTTGGAAATAATACTAATAATTAAAGTAATAATAATAATAATAATAATAATAATAATAATAATAATAATAATAATAATGATAATAATGATAATAATAATGATAATAGTAATAATATTAATAATCATCAAATATTATCCAAATTCTCTTTATTCTCACTTTTATCATCATTATTGTCATGATTAATAGAATTCTGGTAATTATTATCATTATTACACTAATCATTGCCAGAATCATCAAATGAATGGAAAAAACGTCATTTTGGAGTCTACTCTCAAAAGGCTATATTTCGCTAGATTTTGCCGCTTTTTCGACTTTTGGGATTTTTTTTCTTTTACCTTTTTTATTATATATGGACACAATTCCTGTTATTATCATCATTATTATCATGATTACCATCATTATTATCGTTATCATCATCATTATCATCATTATCATCATCATTATCATCATTATTGCAATTATTATCATCATTATTGCAATTATTGCAGTTATAATATATAATTTTACATCTATACTAATAACAACTACAATAATAATAGTAATAACAATAATAATAACAATAATAACGTTTTATAATCATTATTTATATCATTATTTCAATTAATATCGTTATTACTGTAATTATTACTGTTATAATAATTATTTTTACAATTATACTACCAGTAAAAATAATAATAATTATAAAAATAACAATAATAATATTAATAACAATATTATAACAATTAGTATTATTATAATTATACTTATTATTATTATTATTAATGTTATTATTACAGTTATAATATATTTTTTGGCAATAATACTAATAATTAAAGTAATAATAATAATAATAATAATAATGATAATAATGATAATAATAATAATAATAATAATAATAATAATAATAATGATAATAATAATGATAAAAGTATTAATATTAATAATCATCAAATGTATCCAAATTCTCTTTATTCTACTTTTATCATCATTATTGTCATGATTAATAGAATTCTGGTAATTATTATCATTATTACCCTAATAATTGCCAGAATCATCAAATGAATGGAAAAACGTTATTTTGGAGTATACTCTGAAAACGCTATATTTTGCAAGATTTTCCCGCTTTTATCATCATATTATCATGATTATCATCATTATTATCATTATCATCATCATTATCATCATTATCATCATCATTATCATAAATTTTATCAATTATTATCATCATTATTGCATATTTTTATCATTATTATTGCAATTATTGCAGTTATAATATATAATTTTACATCTATACTAATAACAACTACAATAATAATAGTAATAACAATAATAAAAAACAATAATAACGATTTTATAATCATTATTTTTATCATTATTTCAATTAATATCGTTATTATTGTAATTATTACTGTTATAATATATTTTTGGCAATAATACTAATAATTAAAGTAATAATAATAATAATAATAATAATAATAATAATAATAATAATAATAATGATCATAATAATAATAATGATAATAATGATAATAATAATGATAATAGTAATAATATTAAAAATCATCAAATGTTATCCAAATCTCTTCATCTCACTTTTATCATTATTATTGTTATGATTAATTTGAATTCTGGTAATTATTATCATTATTACCCTAATAATTGCCTGAATCATCAAATGAATGGAAAAAAACTCATTTTGGAGTCTACTTTCAAAAGGCTATATTTCGCTAGATTTTGCCGCTTTTTGACTTTTTGGATTTTTTTTCTTTTAACTTTTTCATTATATATGGACACAATTCTGTTATTATCATCATTTTTATCATGATTTTCATCATTATTATCGTTATCATCATCATTATCATCATTATTGCAATTATTATCATCATTATGCAATTATTATCATTTTATTGCAATTATTGCAGTTATAATATATAATTTTACATCTATATTATAACAACTAAAATAATAATAGTAATAACAATAATAATAACAATTGTAACGTTTTTCTAATCATTATTTATATCATTATTTTAAATTTAAAATCGTTATTTCTGTAATTTACAGTTATGATAATTATTTTTAAAAAATAATAATAATGATAATAATAACAATAATAATATTAATAACAATATTATAACAATTAGTATTATTTTTAATTATACTTATTATTTTTATTATTTTTATTATTACAAATTTTAATATATTTTTGGCATTTAAAACTAAAAATTTAAGTAATTAAAATAATAATAATAATAATAATAATAATAAAAATAATAATAATATAATAATAATAATAATAAAAATTTAATAATAATAATTATGATGATAATAATGATAATAATAAAGATAATAATGATAATAATAATGATAATATTAATAATAATAATCATCAAATGTTATCAAAATTCTCTTTATTCTCACTTTTTTCATCATTATTGTCATGATTTAAAAGAATTCTGGTAATTATTATCATTTTTACCCTAATGATTGCCAGAATCATCAAATGAAAGGAAAAACGTCATTTGGAGTCTACTCTCAAAAGACTATATTTCGCTAGATTTTGCCGCTTTTTCGACTTTTGGGATTTTTTTCTTTTACCTTTTTTATTATTAAGGAAGCAATTCTGTTATTATCATCATTATTATCATGATTATCATTTATTATTATCATTATCATCATCATTATCAACATTATCATCATTATCATCATCATTATCATTTTAATTGTTGCAATTATTATCATCATTATTGCAATTATTTTCATTTTTATTGCAAAATTATTGCAGTTATAATATATAATTTACATCTATTTCTAACAAAAACTACAATAATAATAGTAATAACAATAATAATAACAATAATAAAGTTTTATAATCATTATTTATATCATTATTTCAATTAATATCGTTATTACTGTAATATTACTGTTTAATAATTTTTTTTACAATTATAATACCAGTAAAAAAAAATAATAATGATAATAATTAAATATAATAATATTAATAACAATAATAATAATAATGATAATAATAATAAAAATGATAAAAATATAATAACAATGATAATAGTAATGATATGAATAATCATCAAATGTTTTCCAAATTCTCTTATTCTCACAAATTTATCATCATTATTGTCATGATTAATAGAATTCTGGTAATTATTATCATTATTACCCTAATAATTGCCAGAATCATCAAATGAATGGGGGAACACGTAATTTTGGAGTTACTCTCAAAAAGGGTATATTTCGCTAGATTTTGCCGCTTTTTTTTTGACTTTTGGGATTTTTTTCTTTACCTTTTTATTAATATGGAACCAATTCCTGTTATTATCATCATTATTATCATGATTTATCATTATTATGTTATCATCATCATTATCATCATTATCATCATTATCATCATCATTATCATCATTTTTGGGAATTATTTTCATCATTATTGCAATAATTATCATTCTTATGCAAAATTGCAGTTATAAAGTATGTTTTTACATCTATATAATAATAATACAATAATAATAGTAATAACAATAATATTAAAAAATAATAACGTTTTTATAATCATTATTTATTCATTTTTTAATTAATATCGTTATTACTGTAATTATTATTCTTATAATAATTATTTTTACAATTATACTACCAGTAAAAATAATAATAATAATAATAATAACAATAATGATATCAATAACAATATTATAACAATTCGTATTATTATAATTATACTTGTTATTATTACAGTTATAATATATTTTTTGGCAATAATACTAATAATTAAATAATAATAAAAATAATAATAAAATAATAATAATAATAATAATAATAATAAAATAATGATAATAATGATAATAATGATAATAATGATAATAATGATAATAATAATGATAATAGTAATAATACTAATAATCATCAAGTGTTATCCAAATTTTCTTTATTCTCAAATTTTATCATCATTATTGTCATGATTAATAGAATTCAGGTAAATTTTTATCATTGCTACCCTAATAATTGCCAGAATCATCAAATGAATGGAAAAAAACGTCATTTTGGGTCTACTTTCAAAAGGCTATATTTTGCTAGATTTTGCCGCTTTTTCGACTTTTGGGATTTTTTTTCTTTTACCTTTTTTATTATATATGGACACAATTCCTGTTATTTTCGTCATTTTTATCATGATTATCATCATTAATATCGTTATCATCATCATTTTCATCATTATCATCATTATCATCATCATTACCATCATTATTGCAAATTTTTATCATCATTATTGCAATAATTATCATATTATGGCAATATTGCAGTTATAATATATGTTTTTACATCTATACTAATAACAACTACAATAATAATAGTAATAACAATAATAATAACAATAATAAAGTTTTTATAATCATTTTTTATATCATTTTTAATTAATATCGTTATTACTGTAATTTTTAATGTTATAATAATTTTTTTTACAATTATGCACCAGTAAAAATAATAATAATGATAAAATAACAATAATGATATCAATAACAATATTATAACAATTCCTATTATTATAATTAACTTATTATTATTATTATTGTATTATTACAGTTATAATTATTTTTTGGCAATAATACTAATAATTAAGTAATAACAATAAAAAAATAATAATAAATAAATAATAATAATAATAATAAAAAAAAATAATAATGATAATTTATGAAATAATGTAAAAAGATAATAGTAATAATACAATAAACATCAAAGGGTTTTCCAAAATTTTCTTTATTCCAAATTTTTTCATCATTATTTTAAAGATTAACAGAATTCTGGAATTTTTAAACATTATTGCTAAAAATTGCAGAATCATCAAAGAATGGAAAAAAAGTCATTTTTGGGGTCTACTCTCAAAAGGGTATATTTTGCTAGATTTGCAGCTTTTTTGGGCTTTTTTGGGGTTTTTTTTTTTTTTACTTTTTTTTTATATGGGGAAAAAATTCCTGTATTTTTCCCTCATCATTATAAGGGTTATTTATCATTATTACGTTTCCCTCTCCCTTATCTCATTATCTCCTCTTATCATTTATTATTGCTTTTTTTTCATCATTATTGCCCCTAATTATCATTATTATTACAATTAAATTTCAGTTATTTAAAATATGTTTTTTCATTATACTAATAACAACCAATAAAAAATGTAATAAAAAAATAAAAAAATAAAAAATTTTTATAACATTTTTTTTATATCTTTTTTTAATAATACGTTATTACTTTTAAAAAATTCTGTTATAATAATTTTTTTTACAATTATAAATACCAGTAAAAAAAAATAAAAATGATAATAAAACAATAAAGAATCAAATTAAAAATATTTAAACAATTCCCTATTTTTTTAATTTTTCCCTTTTTATTATTATTATTTT
This sequence comes from Penaeus monodon, assembly GCF_015228065.2. NCBI lineage: Eukaryota > Metazoa > Arthropoda > Malacostraca > Decapoda > Penaeidae > Penaeus > Penaeus monodon. Next base: position 14,563 of record NW_023658089.1, read on the forward strand.
TATTATTACATTTTTAATATATTTTTTGGGCAATAATACTAATTATTTAAGAATAATAATAATAATAATAATAATAATAATAATAATAATAATTTAAAAAATAATAATTTAAAATAAAAAATAAATAATGATAATAAGATAATAATGTAAAAATGATAAAAATATAAAAAATAATTAAAAATAGAATTTAAAATAATAATCATTTAAATTTTTTCCAAAATTTTCTTTTTTACTCACTTTTACATCATTATTGAGAGTTTCTCTCAAAAAGGATATTTCGCTAGATTTTTTCCACTTTTTTCGACTTTTGGGGGTTTTTTTTCTTTTACCTTTTTTTTTTTTTATATGGACCCCAATTCCTGTTTTTTTACCCTCATTATTATCATTTTTTTTAAAAAATATTTTTTATGGAATCATCATTTCTCATTATCATAAACATTTTTATCATTAATTTAAATTTTTTTCATAAATTTTTGGGAATAATCATCATTACAAATTTCAATTTTTTGCGTTATTATATGTTTTTTCATCTATACAATAACAAAATACAATAATAATAGTAATAAAAATAATAATAACAAAAATAAATTTTTTTTAATCATTATTTATATCATTATTTTAATTATCGTTATTACTGTAATTATTACTGTTATAATAATTATTTTTACAATTATACTACCAGTAAAAATAATAATAATGATAAAAATAAAAAATAATGATATCAATAACAATATTATAACAATTTGTATTATTATAATATACTTATTTATTATTATTATCGTTATTATTACAGTATATGAAAAATTTTTTGGCAATAATACTAATAATTAAAATAATAATAATAATAAAAAAATAATAATAATAATAATAATAAAAATAATAATAATAATAATAATGATAATAATGATAATAATGATAATAATAATAATAATGATAATAATAATGATAATAGTAATAATACTAATAGTCATTAAATGTTATCCAAATTCTCTTTATTCTAAATTTTATAATCATTATTGTCATGATTAATAGAATTTAGGTAATTATTATCATTTTTACCCTAATCATTGCCAGAATCATCAAATGAATGAAAAAAAACATAATTTTAGAGTCTTCTCTCAAAAGGCTATATTATTTCGCTAGATTTTGCCCCTTTTCGACTTTGGGATTTTTTTCCTTTTACCTTTTTTTTTTTTTTTATATATGGACACAATTCCTGTTATTATCATCATTATTATCATGATTATCATCATTATTATCGTTATCATCATCTTTATCATCATTATCATCATTATTGCAATTATATCATCATTATTGCAATAATTATCATTATTATTGCAATTATTGCAGTTATAATAATTATTTATACAATTATACTACCAGTAAAAATAATAATAATGATAATAATAACAATAATGATATCAATAACAATATTTAACAATCGTATTATATAATTATACTTATTATTATTATTGTTGCTATTATTACAGTTATAATATATTTTCTGGCAATAATACTAATAATTAAAGTAATAATAATAATAATGATAATAATAATAATAATAATAATAATGATAATAATAATAATAATAATAATAATAATAATAATAATAATAATAAAAATAATAAAATTATAATGATAATAATGAAAATAATAATAACAGTAACGATAATAATGATAATAGTAATAATACTAATAATCATCAAATGTTATCCAAATTCTCTTATTCTCAATTTTATCATCATTATTGTCATGATTAATAGAATTCAGGTAATTATTATCATTATTACCCTAATAATTGCCAGAATCATCAAATGAATGGAAAAAACGTCATTTTGGAGTCTACTCTCAAAAGGCAGTAGATTTTGCCGCTTTTCGACTTTTGGGATTTTTTTTCTTTTACCTTTTTTATTATATATGGACACAATTCCTGTTATTATCATCATTATTATCATGATTATCTTCATTATTATCGTTATCATCATCATTATCATCATTATCATCATTATCATCATTATCATCATCATTATCATCATTATTGCAATTATTATCATCATTATTGCAATAATTATCATTATTATTGCAATTATTGCAGTTATAATATATGTTTTTACATCTATACTAATAACAACTACAATAATAATAGTAATAACAATAATAATAACAATAATAACGTTTTTAATCATTATTATATCATTATTTTAATTAATATCGTTATTACTGTAATTATTACTGTTATATAATTATTTTTTACAATTATGCTACCAGTAAATAATAATAATGATATAATAATAATAATGATATCAATACAATATTATAACAATTCCTTTATTATAATTAGACTTATTATTATTATTATTGTTATTAATTACATTATAATATATCTTTTGGCATAATACTAATAATTAAGTAATACATAATAATAATATAATAATAATAATATAATAATAAATAATAATAATAATAATAATAATAATGATAATAATGATAATAAATGATAATAATGATAATAATAATGATAATAGTAATAATTACCTAATAATCCATCAAATGTTATCCAAATTCTCTTTATTCTCACTTTTATCGCATTATGATATGATTAACAGATTCTGGTAATTATTATCATTATTACCCTAATAATTGCCAGAATCATCAAATGAATGGAAACAAGTCATTTTGGAGTCTACTCTCAAAAGGCTATATTTCGCTAGATTTTGCAGCTTTTTTCGACTTTTGGGATTTTTTTTCTTTTACTTTTTTTCTTATATATGGACAACAATTCCTGTTATTATCATCATCATTATCAAGTTATCATCATTTTATCGTTATCATCATCATTATCATGATTTCATCATTATTATCGTTATCATCATCATTATCCATTATCCTCATCATTATCATCATTATTGCAATTATTTTCATCATTATTGCAATCATTAGTCATTATTATTACAATTATTGCAGTTATAATATTGTTTTTACATCTATACTAATACACTACAATAATATAGTAATAACAATAATAATAACATAATACGCTTTTATAATCATTATTTATATCATTATTTTAATTATATCGTTATTTACTGTATTATTACTGTTGTATAATTATTTTTACATTATACTACCGTAAAAATAATAATAATGATAAAATAACAATAATGTATTCAATAAGACAATATTATAACACTTTTGTATTATTATAAATTATACTTGTTATTATTATTTAATCGTTATTATTAGCAGTTATAATATATTTTTTGGCAATAATACTATATTAAAGTAATATAATAATAATCAAATAATAATAATAATAATACTATAATAATATAAAATAATAATAATAATAATAATAATAATGATAATAATGATACTATAATGATAATAATAATAATAATGATAATAATAATGATAATAGTATAATACTATAACATCAAATGTTATCCAAATTCTCTTATTTCTCACTTTTTTAGCATCATTATTGTCCATGATTTAATAGAATTTATGTAATTATTTTTCCATTATTACCCTAATCATTGCCCAGAATCATCAAATGATGGAAAAAAACGTCATTTAGAGTCTTCCTCTCAAGAAAGGGCTTTATATATTTCGCTAGATTTTGTTGCCGCTTTTTCCCTAATTTTGGGATTTTTTTTTTTTCCTTTTACGCTTTTTTTTTTTTATTATATATGGACACAATTCCTGTTATATCCTCATATTTATCACTGATTATCATCATTTATTATCGTTATCATCACTTTATCATCATATCATCATTATTGCATTTATTACATCATTATTGCATAATTATCAATATTTATTCATTATTGCAGTTATACTATATGTTTTTACATCTATACTAATAACAACTACAATAATCATAGTAATTAAACAATAATAATAACAATAATAACGTGTTTATAATCCTTATTTATCTCATTATTTTAATTAATACGTTTTTACTGTATTTATTACTGTTATGACTAATTATTTATACAATGTATACTACCAGTAAAAATAATAATAATGATATAATAAAATAATGATATCATAATAATATTGTAAACAAGTTCGTAATTATTATAATTATACCTTATTATTATTTTTGTTCCTATTATTACAGTTATACTATATTTTTTGGCATATAATACCTAATAGTAGTGAATAATAATATAAATGATAATAATAATAATATAGATAATAATAATAATGAATAATAATATAATCTAATAATAATACTAATAATAATAATATAATTATAATAAAATAATATAATAATTATAATGATATATGGATATAATGATAATAATGATAATAATGATAATATAATGATAATAGTAATAATACTAATAATCATCAAATGTTATTCCAAATTCCTCTTGATTCCAATTTTTATCATCATTATTTGTCATGATTAATAGAATACCTTTCAGTATTATATCATTATTACCCTAATAATTGCCAGAATCATCATGAATGGAAAACGTCATTTTGGAGTACTCTCAAAATGCTATATTTCGCTAGATTTTGCCGCTTTTTCGAGTGGGAGGGGGGGGAGGAGTTTGAGGGGGAGAGTTTTTTTTTTTTTTTTTGTTTTTTTTTTTTTTTTTTTTTTGACTTTTGGGATTTTTTTTCTTTTAAACCTTTTTTTATTATATAGGGACACAATTCCTGTTATTAATCATCATTATTATCATGATTATCCCCTTTTCCCCATTATTATCGTTATCATCATCATTATCTCATTCTCATCATTACATCATCATTATCATCATTATTGGCCAATTATTATCATCATTTTGCAATAATTATCATTATATTGCGAATTATTGCAGTTATAATATCTGGTTTTTACAATCTATACTATAACAACTAACAATAATAATAGTAATAACAATAATAAACAACATACGAACGGTTTTATAATCTTTCGATATCATTATTTTTATTAATATCGTATTACTGGTAATTATTACTGTTATAATAATTTTTTTAACAATTATACTACTAAAAATAATAATAATGTTTAAGAATTAACAATAGGATATCAATAACAATATTACAACAATTCGTCATTATTATAATTATACTTATTATGATTATTGTTATATTTACGTTATAATATTTTTTTGTATAATCTAATCATTAAAGTAATAATTAATAATATAATAATATAATAATAATAATAATAATAATAAAAATAATAATATAATGATTATATAAATGATAATAATGATAATATGATAATAATACTGAAATAGTTATAATACTAATAATCATCAAATGTTATCCAAATTCTCTTTATTCTCACTTTTTATCATCATTTTTGTCATGAATTAATAGAAGTCAGGTATTTTTATCATTATTACCCTAATAATTTGCCAGAATCGATCAATGAATGAAAAAAACGTCATTTTGGCCATTATCAAAGGCTATATTCGCTAGATTTTGCCGCTTGTTTCGACTTTTGGGATTTTTTTTTCTTTACCTTTTTTATTATATATGGACACAATTCCTCTTATTATCATCATTATTATCGTTATCATCATCATTATCATCATTATCATCATTTACATCATCAGTATCATCATAGATTGCAATTATTATCATCATATTGCAATAATTATCATTATTAATTGCATTATTGCAGTTATAATAATAGTTTTACATCTATACTAATAACACTCAATAATAATAGTAATAACCAGAATAATAGACAATAGTAACGTTTTTATAATCATTTTTTATCTTCATTATTGTAATTATCGCGTTATTACTGTAATTTGACTGTTATAAGAATTATGTTTTACAATTTACTACCAGTAAAAATAATAATAATGATAATAAACAATAATGATATCAAATAACAATATATAACAATTGTATTATTATAATTACACTTATTATTATATTTTGTTATTATTACAGTTATACATATATTTTTTGCAAAAATACTATAATAATTAAAGTTAATAATAATAATAATATAATAATAAAATAATATAATAATAATAATACATAATAATAATAATAATAATGATATAAGGATATAGATAAAAATGATATAATAATGATAATAGTAAATAATACTAATAATCAATCAAATTTTATCCAAATTCTCTTTATTCTCACTTTTATCATCATTGTTGTCAATTAATAGAATTTCAGGTAATATTATCATTAGTAACCCTAAAATGCCAGAATAACAAATGAATGGAAAAAACGGCTTTTGGAGTATACTCTCAAATGCCTATTTTTTTTCGTTGATTTTGTGCCGCTTTTTCGACTTTTGGATTTTTTTTCTTTTTACCTTTTTTAGTATACATGGACCACAATTCCTGTTATTATCATCATTATTATCATGATTATCAACATTATTCTCCGTTATCATCATCATTACATCATTATCATCATTATCATCATCATTATCATCATTATATTGCAATTAATTATCACATTATTGTCAATTATTATCATTATTATTGTCCATTATTGCAGTTAAATATAATAATTTTACATCATAACTAATAACAACGACAATAATAATAGTAATAACAATCCATAATAAAAATAATAACGTTTTTTATAATCATTATTTGTAATCATATTTCAATTAATATCGTTATTTACTGTAATTATTTACTGTTTATAAAATATTATTTTTAAATTATACTACGCGAGTAAAATAATAATAAATGATACTAATAACAATAATCTATTAATAACAATATTATACAATTCGTATTATTATAATTAACTTATTATAATTATATTGTTTATTATTACAGTTATAATATATTTTTTGCCATTAATATAAATAATTTAAGTAATAATTATAATAATAATAATCATCCTAATACTAATCATAATAAATAATAATAATAATAATAATAATAATAATAATAATAATAATAATAATGATAAATAATGATAATAATAATGATAATTTAAAAACAAATGAATAAATAATTAATGATAATAGTTATACTAATCTCAGATGTTATCAAATTCTCTTTATTTCTCACTTTTTATCATCATTATTGTCTATGATTAATAGGAATTCTGGTAATTATTATCAGTATTTCCCCTAAACTTGCCAGAATTATCAAATGAATGGAAAACGTCATTTTGGAGTCTACTCTCAAAAGACTATATTTCGCTAGAATTTTGCCCGCTTTTTCGACTTTTGGGATTTTTTTCTTTCCCTTTTTTTATTATATAAGGAAGCAATTCTGTTATTAGCATCATTATATCATGAGTATCATTATTAGTATCGTATTATCATCATTATCACGTTCATCACTTATCATCATCAATTTATCATCATTGTTGCAATTATTTATCATCATTATTGCATATTTATCATTTATTGTTTTGCAATCATTGCAGTTATAATATATAATTTACATCTATATTAACAAAAACACAATAATATTAAGTATACAATAATAATAACAATAATAACGTTTTTTATAATCATTATTTATATACATTATTTCAATTAATATCGTTATACTGTAATTAGTCTGTTATATATTATTTTTTACACTTATAATACTACCAGTAAAAAAATAATAATGAGTAATCTCTAGTGGTTAAATATAATAATATTAATAACAAATATTATAATAATTAGTATTATTATAATATATTTATTATTAGTATTATTGTTATTATTACAGTTTAATAATATGGATTTTTTTTTGGCAATAATATTAATAATTAAAGTATATTAATAATAATAATAATAAAATCAACGACTATAATAATAATAATAATAATAATAATGAAGATAATAATAACAATAAATAATAATAATAAAATGATAATAATGATAATAACAATGAAATAGTAATGATATGAAATAATCATCAATGTTTCCAAATTTCTCTTTATTCTCACTTTTATCATCATTATTGTCATGATTAAATATAATTCCTATTAATTATTATCATTTTAAAAATGATAATAATGATAATATGATATAATGATGATAATAATGATAATAGTAATAAGACAATAATTAATCAAATGTTATCCAATTCTCTTTATTCTCACTTTTATCATCATTTTGTCATGATTTAATAGAATTCTGTAATTATTATCATATTACCCTAATAATTGCCAGAATCATCAAATGAATGGAGAACAGGCATTTTGGAGTCTAACTCTCAAAAGGCTATATTTTCGCTAGATTTTGCCGCTTTTTCGACTTTTGGATTTTTTTTTGTTTTTTACCTTTTTTATTATATATGGGAACACAATTCCTGTTATTATCATCATCATTATCATAATTATCATCATTATTATCGTTATCATCAGCATTATCATCATTATCATAATTATCATCATCGTTATCATCATTATTGAGCCATTATTATCATCATTTTGCAAAAATTATCATATTATTTTTGGGGGGGCCATTATTTGCAGTTATAATAAATGTTTTTTACATCTATACTAATAACAACTACAATAATAATATAATAACAATAATAATAACTAATAACGTTTTTATAATCATTATTTATATTATTATTTTAATTACTATCGTTTATTACTGTAATTATTACTGTTTATATTAATAATTTATTTTTACAATTATATACCAGTAAAAATATAATAATGATAATAATACAATAATGATACAATAACAATATTATAACAATTCGTATTATTTAATTATACCTTATTATTATTATTATGTTATTATTTACAGTTATAATATATTTTTTGGCAATAATCTAATAATTAAAGTTTAAAACTAATAATAATAATAATAATAATATAATATAATAATCTATAAATAATAATAATGATAATAATGAATAAGAATGAATAATAATGATATAATAATGATATTAGTAACTAATATAATAATCATCAAATGTTATCCAATTCCTCTTTATTCCACTTTTATCATCATTATTGTCATGATTAATAGAATTCAGGTGAATTATTATCATTTTCCCTAATCATTTCCAGAATCATCAAATGAAATGGAAAAAAACGTCATTTTTGGAGTCTACTCTCAAAAGGCTATATTTTCGCTAGATTTTGCCACTTTTTTCGACTTTTGGGATTTTTTCTTTCTTTTTACCTTTTTTTTTAATAATTTTAATGGACCACAATTCCTGTTTTATTATCAATCATTATTTATCATGATTAAACATTATTTTTATCGTTATCATCATCATTATCATCATTTATCATCAATAATTGCAAATTATTATCATCCATTTTTTGCAATAAATTATCATTATTATTGCAATTATTGCAGTTATAATATATGTTTTTTTTTACAATCTAATACAATAACAACTACATTAAATAATAGTAATAAAAAAAATAATAATAACAATAATAACGTTTTTTTAAAAAATTTTATTATTTAATTATTTTTATTTTTTTAATTAGTAATCGTTTTTTTTACTGTAAATTTATTTACTTGTTTTTTATATAATTATTTTTTTTAACAATTATACTACCAGTAAAAAAATAATAATAATGATAAAAAATAACAAATAATGAAAATCAATAACAAAAATTTTATGAACAATTTCGTAATTATTATAATTTATACTTGATTATTTATATTATTGTTTATTTAATTTACAGTTATAAATTTTTTTTTGGCAATAATACTAATAATTAAAGTAAATAATAATAGTAATAATATTAATAAATATAATAATAATAATAATAAAAATAAAATAAAATAATAATAAATAATAAATAAATAATAAGATAAATAAATGATAATAATGGAATATAATGATATTTTAATGAATTTAAAATAATGATTAATAAATAAAAAAATACTAAAAAAATCATCTTAATGTTTTACCCAAATTTCCTCTTTTAAATTCCCAACTTTTTTCATCCCTTTATTGTCATTTATTTTAAAAGAATTTCAAAGGTAATTTGGTTTATCATTTTTACCCTAATAAATTGCCAGGAATTCAATTCAAAAATAAGAAAAAAAACGTCCCCTTTTGGAGTTTTTTACTCCTCAAAAAGGCTATATTTTTTTGCTAGATTTTTGCCGCCTTTTTTTTTGACTTTTTTGGGATTTTTTTTTTTTTCTTTTACTTTTTTTTTTTTTTTATTTGGACACCCAATTTTTTCCCCCCGTTTATTATCCAATTCATTATTATCATGATTTTTTCCATTATTATTTCGTTAAACATCATCATTATCATCATTATCATTCCATCATTTTTAAAATCATTTAATTGCCAATTTTTTAATCCCTCATTTATTGGGAAATAAATTAAAACATTATTTTTATTGCAAATTATTTGGCAGTTTAAAAATAATGTTTTTTTTAACATCTATACTAATACAACTACAAAAAATAAATAGTAATAACAATAATAAAATAACCCAATAATAACGTTTTTTTTTAAAAATCATTTATTTTTATATCCATTTTTTTAATTTTAAAATCGTTTTATTACTGTTTAAAAATTTTTACTGTTATAATTATTATTTTTTTTAAAAATTATACTACCAGTAAAAAATAATAATAATGATAAATAATAACAAATAATTTAAAATCATTAACAATTTATAACAATTCGTAAAATTATTATTAATATTTCTTTATTATTATTTTATTTGTTTTTATTTTACAGTTATAATTTTTGTTACGCCGCCCGCCTCGTCCTCTCCCGCCCCAAAAACACCCAAGGGG